>NC_134410.1:122781339-122976220 GCF_038048845.1 Mixophyes fleayi | reverse complement strand
TAACCCCCTCTGTGCTGCATATTACATTTTCCTTTGACAGAAGGTGTCGCTCTTTTGATTTACAGGTGGTGAACATCACCGGGGTGGCGGTGGGGTCGGGTCTGGCCGGAGCGTGCGACACTCTAATATCACAGGTAAGTAAGTGCGCCCTGGGCTTACCAATAGTCTGTAAATTTAAGGACTCTATTGCTTAGAATTGTAGCTGGTAACATTGTATCTCTGAAGTATCTTGTGTCTCTGTGTTTTCTAGAAAGAAATAAAGATTGCTATTCATCAATAAATTCCGGCTAATAGAGGCATCCGTAATAGAGGCATTCTTGGCGGGAATTTATTGATGAATACCAATTTAACCACATAGCTCCTAGTAGATCCCAAGCTAGATGGAGCTTATGCTAGGCAGTTAGCAAGACACTTTAGTTTTAAGAACGGTATAATCCGTAGATACAAACCTGCTTATTTATCTGCTGAGTATCAGGCGGTACTAATTCTACCTGAATCCTTTACCAGACGTGGTGGGAAGTAATATTACAGAACAATTTATACTCGCCTGATATATATAGCAAACTGGTTCTATTTACTTCAAAACAATTAAATCTGTGCTCTAGGTGCATCCAGCGAACTTTAATAGCACACATTGTTTTAGATCTACACAACCCTTTGATCATTTTATATTTCGCTGAACTATTCAGTCAATAAAAGCTAAGTTTTAAATGGTTCCAATTTCTCCTGGAGATAGATCAGAGAGTGAGTGCACCTAATCTTGTCTGTCTTTTTGCTAACGATTCTAACCTATTGTATAGGTGGCACCCCGCTACTAACCAATAAGTGAACCCAATATAGTTAATTTAGGGGTTACTCTCTAACACTTGTGCGACAGATATAGGCTATTCCCTTTCCCCGTCCCTTTATCCCTTCCTCTTTCTTTTTCCCCTTAGTTTAATTATATCACAAAGTAGAACTACAATCCCCAGCATGCCCTGCCACACCTGGAAGGCCTCCGTTGGCTTACGTCTGTACTAGATTGGGTGGTTACGCTACAGAAGAATGAGTTTCTCTTTCAGATCTATGGATCGCGCAATTTAAAGTTTGTCGGGGTCGTCCTGCAGAGAGGGGTCCTCATCCTACTGCTGTTCTGTTTCCCCTGCTGGGCCGTGTTCGTGAACACGGAGCCCATCCTCCTGCTTTTTGGGCAGGACCCGGAGGTTTCCAGGTGGGAATGACTTGTGTTCTCGCCGGTCTGTCCCGGTCAGTGAAGTGTAACAGAATAGTTCACTAGTGTAGATCCGTACACAAGAGCGGAGGTGGAACAGTCTGAGATTTACGCTCCGGCTTCCGTCAGTCCGACTGGAAAACTAAACATTTTCATTCCTTAAACAAACTCAGTTATTCTCCTCCTCCCTGTTAAAAGCTGAATCCAGACAAGCTGCCATATCGCAGCCGATGCCAATCAATTGGCAACGCTGTAATGAAGCCGGAAGTGATCCGGATGCCGTCTGATTTGGTCACCCATACGTGTGGCCACCTTTATCATCATCATCAACATTTATTTATATAGCGCCAGCAAATTCCATAGTGCTTTACAATTGGGAACAAACGTTAATAAGACAATACTGGGTAATACATACAGAGAGGTAAGAGAACCCTGCTCACAAGCTTACAATCTATAGGACAATGGGAGTTTGAAACACAAGGGCATGTGCTACATCATATTGCACAATGGACCAGCTAGAATGCAAAGGTAAAAGTATTGAGTGGGCTGTGTATGGCAATGTTGGTCAGAGGGTTGTTGTCTTGTGTTAGCTGTGTAGAGGATGGTAATAGGGTAACATAGGGAGATTAAGATGATGGTTGAGGAATATTATAAGCTTGTCTGAAGAGGTGGGTTTTCAGAGAACGCTTGAAGGTTTGAAGACTAGAGGAAAGTCTTACTGTGCAAGGGAGGGAATTCCACAACGTGGGTGCAGCCCGAAAAAAGTCCTGTAACCGGGAATGGGAGGATGTGATGAGAGTGGAAGAGAGACGCAGATCTTGTGCAGAACGGAGGTGTCGAGTTGGGAGATATTTTGAGACAAGTGAGGAGATGTATGTCGGTGTAATTTTGTTCACAGCCTTGTATGTTAGTAGAAGAGTTTTACATTGGATTCGTTGAAAAACAGGCAATCAATGTAGAGACTGACGAGCGGCTCAGCAGAGGAATAACGGTTTGCAAGGGGAATCAATCTAGCCGCTGCGTGCAAAATGTATTGTAGGGGTTCAAGTCTGACTTTGGGAAGACCAGTAAGGAGGGAATTGCAATAGTTGATGCGGGAGATGATAAGTGCATGAATTAATGTTTTTGCAGTTTGTTGTGTGATCTATGTACGTATTCTGGAAATGTTCTTTAGGTGTATGTAACATGATTTAGATATAGAGTTGATGTGGGGAACAAAGGATAGTTGTGAGTCAAGGATTACACCTAGGCAGCGAGCTTGCGGGGTGGGATTTATGGTCATGTTATCAACAGAGATAGAAATGTCACCTTTGTGACCTCATCATGATTTTGGGACAAGCTAGGTCATAGCACGCCTGCAGCCAGATCCTCCCTGCGTTCTTCCAATAGATACATAGACATACTGTACTCTGGTCCGCTAGAGAGGACTGAACCTTGGGTCACCTTTGTTGCATCATGACCAGAATGAATCCAGCACTGTTTGTTCAGTACGTCTGTCCCAGGACTGTGTTCTCCGTTCCTGACTCTGACTTGTTTCCAAAACACTATCAGCAGCAAATTAACTGTTTCTTTAAATGAGGCGATTACGTCTCTTTGTCCTATAAATACAATGTGGGACATTTGGGAAACTGGTGTAAACAAAGAAGGTACCGTAACCCCTAGCAACCAATCAGAATTTTGCGCATATTATCCAAACAGCCCTAGGAGACTGTTAGATTCTGTTTGGTTGCTATGGGTTACAGCGCCTTTATCCAATGCGGCAGTTATCGTAAATATTGTTGTTGTTTTTTGTTTTTTTTTTAAATGTGTTAATATAAACAATATACTTCAGTTAATTAGGAAAACTGATGGAATTCTGAGCATATTTAGTTTTTATTTTGTCTTTTAATTAATGGATATCATCATCATCATCATCATTTATTTATTTATATATATAGCGGCACTGATTCCACAGCGCTGTACAGAGAACTCACTCACATCAGTCCCTGCCCCATTGGGGCTTACAATCTAAATTCCCTAACACACACACACAGATGACAGAGAGACAATTTTGATAGCAGCCAATTAATCTAGTATGTTTTTGGAGTGTGGGAGGAAACCGGAGCACCCGGAGGAAACCCACGCAAACACGAGGATAACATACAAGCTCCACACAGATAAGGCCATGGTCGGGAATTGAACTCATGACCCCGGTGCTGTGAGACAGAAGTGCTAACCACTTAGCCACCATGCTGGCTATGTAGAGCTAAGGGGTTTAGGGTTTTTTCTAACACTCCTAAAAAGAATAATTGGAGGCGTTACCCCTAGCAACCAATCAGATTCTAGCTCTTATTTTCTAGAAAGCTAATATATGATTGGCTGCCAGTTAATTATGCTGCATGACAATTTTTGCTAATGAGCACTTGGAAATCTTGTAGCCGCTCAAATATCAGTTGCATACAAAGCAGTAGTCACTAAATATATAGAGATAGACAGAGACGCATGTTTCTAATAAAAAATACTCCCACTAAAATAAGTATCCACCTTCAGATAACTTTGACTTGTTGACTTGTATGCGCCATCGTGCAGCTTTTGCTACATGAATTGATTCGTCTTTTCAGCTCTGCTCTGCTTTTCAGGCATCTCATCAGTTGTGAATCAGTCACGACTATGAATATAATGCAGGGCTGAGATGTATCCAACAACAACAAAAATTATTCTGCTTTAATAGAAGACAAATCAGTGTAGCTAGGAAAAGTTGCAGGCTGGTGCACACCAATACAAGAATCACGTACAACTTGCAAGCAAAGAAAAATGAGCCAGTTTGTGTTATTGATATCGTTCTCTTTATAGATTAACTCAGATGTACGTCCTGATCTTCATCCCAGCCCTTCCGGTAAGCCTATAAACCCGTTTTAGAGATATCCCTAAAAGTGCTATAAGACTCTGCGCCTGATTCATTAAGGATCTTAAGTTAAGAAGTTTCTTATTTAAGTCTCCTGGACAAAACCATGTTACAATGCAAGGGGTGCAAATTAGTTTTCTGTTTTGCACGTAAGTTAAATACTGACTGTTTTCTTCATGTAGCACACAAATACTTGATAGCTTATTTGTACACTGACATTTAAAGTTGATATTTGTGTGCTACATGAAAAAACAGTCAGTATTTAACTTATGTGCAAAACAGAAAACTAATTTGCACCCCTTGCATTGTAACATGGTTTTGTTCAGGAGACTTAAATAAGAAACTTCTTAATTTAAGATCCTTAATGAATCAGGCCCTCTGTGTTACTTTATCATCATCAGCTATTTATATAGCGCCACTAATTCCGCAGCGCTGTACAGAGAACTCACTCACATCAGTCCCTGCCCCATAGGAGCTTACAGTCTAAATTCCCCAACATACACCCACAGACTGAGAGAGACTAGGTTACATTTAGTAGCACTAAATTAAACTACTAGTATGTTTATTATACTGTATTCTCAAGCAAATCCTCCTTATATGAAACCCACATTTGCCCGTATGAATGCAATAAGATGTATGCATGTAAGTAACTGGAACTAGGGGGAACATATATAAAGTCAGTTTGTTTTTGTATATAGAACCATCAATAATTCAGGAGCATCATAGCTACGATAACACCCCATCTATATAACTTATTTTGACCGCCCAAGTTGCCCCAGAGGATTTCTTTGCCCTTCGATTTGTATAGAAACGTTTTCCATACATTTAGAGCTGCAGGAGTTTCAGTAATCGCAGATTTCTGTACCATTGTCTCAATATTTTAAGTCTAATACCTCTTTTTTCTCTTCGAATTAGGCAACATTTATGTACCATCTACAGGCAAAATACCTGCAGAACCAGGTATTAGAGCACCAAGAAGTAGCTTATTGCTGTAATTCATATACTAAACATGGGCTACCTAATATTGATATACAAACACTGGGAGATGGTTACTCACGGGTCATAGGAGGCGTTGCCCATAGCAACCAATCTGATTCATTCATGTTTAGAATACCGAAATGAAAACAAACAGCACAGTGGTTGCTATGGGCAACATCACTTGTTCTTTCGCAGTTACCCACAGAACAGTCCATAATCACATTAGGATATTTACCTGTAATCATAACTCCCAACATTCATCTTTCCTGAACCGAGACAGAGCTACGGCCCCTCCGGAATGGGGATTGCATCACGTTAGGGGCGTGGTTATGTCACAGAGGGGTGTGGCCGCATCATTTGGGGAGAGTGTCTCCTAATTCTGAAGAGCTAGGCCATCCCCAACACCCCTCCTTGCCCCTGGCGACCCCTCTCCATTCCTGTAATGCAACTGAACAGGGGCTTAGGGGTATATTTACTAAACTGCGGGTTTGGAAAAGTGGAGATGTTGCCTATAGCAACCAATCAGATTCTAGCTGTCATTTTGTAGAATGTACTAAATAAATGAAAGCTAGAATCTGATTGGTTGCTACAGGCAACATCTCCACTTTTCCAAAATTGCTTTTTATAGAACTTTGCCTATCAACAGTCCTGATTTTCACAGCGCAGTCCTCATTTTCTTCAGGACAAAAGCAGTGTGTGAGCTGCCAGAATTGAGATATCCTCACACAGGAATTGGGCAGATTGGGGTGGGGTAAGATTGGTCCCGTGTCTCTGCATCAGGGATGCTGGGAGCTCATTATGTTGCACTAATCGTTCTTTCTACTTACAGGGTATCGTATTTCCTCAGGTCATAACTGGGCTCATTGCAAATATCCTTAATGCTTTAATTAACTACATCTTCCTGTACGTGTTAGGATTGGGGGTGATGTGAGTATACCTGTATATCCAGGGGAAATTGTGTGTCGTTGGAAATGAAGTTGTAATAAACATTAAGGGGTATATTTACTAAACTGCGGGTTTGAAAAAGTGGAGATGTTGCCTATAGCAACCAATCAGATTCTAGCTGTCACTCCTGATACTTGAAATAGGACTTCTGCCTGAAATTGTCTGCTGAAACCTCAAAAACACACACATCATTCGACAGATATTTTGTAAATAACTAACCTTGTTTAGCAGCAACTAGAAACCCTAGAAACTGTGCACTGGTTGTTACCACGGTTACAGGTGTTCACAACATATCCGTCAAATCATAACAGCAGTGTGTTTCTGAGGTTTCACCAGCTGAATTCTGGTAGAAGTCCTATTTCAAGTATCAGGAGTTACTCCAAGTAGTTTTGTAGTACCCAGGATAATGATTTTCATTCTGAAAAATAATTTTTGAGTGGCGTTACCCTTAGATTTTCAAAATAAAGTGGAATAGTTAGAAAGGGATTGGAGTTGTAGAAATGTCACTGCCTGAAATGATAATGAAAAGTTTTGTCTCCCTCCAGGGGATCGGCGATGGCCAATACCATGTCTCAGTATCTAGAGGCCGTTCTGTTGTTTTGTTATATCATGTGGAAGAAACTTCACGTAGACACATGGGGAGGTACCGACCATTAAATCTAATGCTACACGTCAACACTGATTCTGGGAAAATAACATTATGGTTGGGGGTCTTAGTTGGGTACCCCTTTATTTCACTGGGCGAGATCTGGCCACATTACTTCCAGGGTCTTTGGGGTTAATTTGACCAATAGGCTAATATCGATCATCTTCGATCCTAACTTCCCAACACGTCCGATAATAACAAATGTTGATTATTATCCGGCATTGGGGAAACACACACTGCTATATTGTCCAAATTGCCCGTTAAGGCCAGTTTAACACAAAACTTTGTATACAGGTAATAGAAAAGACAGATATTGTCACTATAAAAGTCTGCGTAGTCCTGAGCGAAACAGTATTTGTAATCAAATTTATCCAGCATTATCTGTCCCATCCCCTTAGTGAAAGCTGACATGTTTAGTGCTATCAATACGACCTTTTCATTTTGTCTCGCTCTGTGGCAGTGCAAAGTTTCAACGACAGGCTTGTAGTTCCCCACACAACAGAATGCTATTTACAGAAGGACGGCGATATGACCAGTAAGGTCAATGTAAATTTATGAGTAATATCTGATATGCTCTGCTTTGTAATTTCAGCTTTTTGAACCAAGCCACTTATTAAATCTGTGGCACGAGTCTTTTACTTTTTTAAGAGAGCAGGGAGAAAACTTTCATATTTTAATAATCACAGTGAAAGTCATTGTAACAATGGAGAGCTTATTCTACCACTGTCCTTTTTTATAAAAATTTCACGTTTTTGAACGAATTACCCTTGCCCCCAGGGTGGACCACTGCCTGTTTTGAGGACTGGGGCTCTTTCATCCGGCTTGCAATTCCCAGCATGCTCATGCTCTGTATCGAATGGTGGGCATTCGAAATCGGGATCATATTGTCAGGTCAGTTAACAGTACCGGCACCATTTTTGCTTGTCCCTCCATAATGTTATTCAGTCGTTCTTTGATGCTAATCCGTCTGTCTCTCTGTGACTCTGTGTCTGTCTCTCTGTGACTCTGTGTCTGTCTCCCTGTGACTCTGTGTCTGTCTCCCTGTGACTCTGTGTCTGTCTCCCTGTGACTCTGTGTCTGTCTCTCTGTGACTCTGTGTCTGTCTCTCTGTGACTCTGTGTCTGTCTCTCTGTGACTCTTTGTATGTCTCTCTGTGTCTGTCTCTCTGTGACTCTGTGTCTGTCTGTCTGTGACTCTGCGTCTGTCTCCCTGTGACTCTGCGTCTGTCTCCCTGTGAC
This sequence comes from Mixophyes fleayi, assembly GCF_038048845.1. Taxonomy (NCBI): domain Eukaryota; kingdom Metazoa; phylum Chordata; class Amphibia; order Anura; family Limnodynastidae; genus Mixophyes; species Mixophyes fleayi. The sequence goes on along the minus strand of NC_134410.1, from coordinate 122,968,319 downwards.
TCTGCGTCTGTCTCCCTGTGAATCTGCGTCTGTCTCCCTGTGGCTCTGCGTCTGTCTCCCTGTGACTCTGTGTCTGTCTCCCTGTGACCCTGTGTCTGTCTCTCTGTGACTCTGTGTCTGTCTCTCTGTGACTCTTTGTATGTCTCTCTGTGTCTGTCTCTCTGTGACTCTGTGTCTGTCTGTCTGTGGCTCTGCGTCTGTCTCCCTGTGACTCTGCGTCTGTCTCCCTGTGACTCTGCGTCTGTCTCCCTGTGACTCTGTGTCTCTCTCCCTGTGACTCTGCGTCTGTCTCCCTGTGACTCTGCGTCTGTCTCCCCGTGACTCTGCGTCTGTCTCCCCGTGACTCTGCGTCTGTCTCCCCGTGACTCTGCGTCTGTCTCCCCGTGACTCTGCGTCTGTCTCCCCGTGACTCTGCGTCTGTCTCCCCGTGACTCTGCGTCTGTCTCCCTGTGACTCTGTGTCTGTCTCTCTGTGACTCTTTGTATGTCTCTCTGTGACTCTGTGTCTGTCTGTCTGTGGCTTTGTGTCTGTCTCCCTGTGACTCTGCGTCTGTCTCCCTGTGACTCTGCGTCTGTCTCCCTGTGACTCTGCGTCTGTCTCCCTGTGACTCTGCGTCTGTCTCCCTGTGAATCTGCGTCTGTCTCCCTGTGACTCTGTGTCTGTCTCCCTGTGACTCTGTGTCTGTCTCCCTGTGACCCTGTGTCTGTCTCTCTGTGACTCTGTGTCTGTCTCTCTATGACTCTTTGTATGTCTCTCTGTGTCTGTCTCTCTGTGACTCTGTGTCTGTCTGTCTGTGGCTCTGCGTCTGTCTCCCTGTGACTCTGTGTCTGTCTCCCTGTGACCCTGTGTCTGTCTCTCTGTGACTCTGTGTCTGTCTCTCTGTGACTCTTTGTATGTCTCTCTGTGTCTGTCTCTCTGTGACTCTGTGTCTGTCTCTCTGTGACTCTGTGTCTGTCTCTATGAATGTGTCTCATTTAATAACTGCAAAATACGTGGCAGCAAAGTGTGTTTTATTTTGTACGGGCTTGTAAAAAAATCATATGCGGATATATAAATATAAAGTTGTTTTGTGGGCAAAAAAAGGCTCTGCAGTTAGCCGCTAAATTAGGTACGCCCCCTAAATGCACAGGCCCCACCCCTTGAAGCTCATTTACATATTTTGTCATTCAACACAAAATCTTGAGTTTGTGTCTGGGTGCAATACAAGGGCCAATCCTGTACCAGGCCCGCACTAAGCAAGCGATGCTGGAACCGCACAGTGGTTTAATATCCTTGTAGTTGTAGCCATCGTGCGTTATAAATAAGCGCAGTTATACAAAAGTAGGTGAATGATGCTTTGAAATGCCATATGTGCAGTGGATCCATATTTTAGCAGCTAAAGTACATTTATCCTAAGGTGACCTTTATGTCTTGACAACCAACATTATAATGTATACACTACAATAATATTTACTTTCTCTGTCCCCCAGGAATTCTCGGTGTGGAGGATCTTGGGGCTCAGTCTGTTATTTACCAGCTGGCTACCATCTTCTTCATGGTAACAATCTACAGCGTGCCGCAGGCACTGGTTCATTAACATCTGTGACGGAAGGTTCATAAGTGACAAACATTTAGTTTTGCGTTCTGCACCTAATAGAGAGGGTAGCCGCCATGAAATGCGTCATGAGTTCCACAAATGTTGCCCTAACAGAGAGTATATAAGTTATGAAAAGCGTGGAATCTATGCAGGATTCTGTAGAGATATGACTGACACATAAATGGGCAAAAAATGTTTGATCATTTAGATTATTATTATGTTTGTTATTATGAATTATTTCCTTTGCTTTTAATGTTGCAATAGTATAACTGTCACTTGGATTTCAGCCAATTAGGGTCATTTACGAAAGTGCAAAACGCGTTGGTGGCAGAGTTTTTCTATTAGTGACATCCATAGAATGAGGAGGTTCCTATCCAACCAGGAGCCTTGTTCATTACACCTTCAGCCCAGTGAGAAGCGCCAGGGACTTCTGTTCATGTGTCGGTTTCAGCTTATCAAGCGGAATAATGTTGGGGTATTTTTTTTTCTCCTCTCCAGGTTCCGCTGGGCTACGGTATTGCAGCCTGCGTCCTAGTGGGGCAGGCGCTGGGGGCAGGTGACATCGCACAAGCAAAGAAATCAATGGTTGTTGCCATAATAATGACAGGTAAAACATTTACTGGAATTTAGTGGAGAAAAAATGTTTTTTTGTGCCTGTATGCAAAAAAAAGTTACTTTTTTTTTCAATCAAAAATTAGTATGAAGGACCCTCGCATCACTATGTGCTGCTGGGGGACCCTGCTCCTTCCACTATATAACTCTCATTCTGTGGCTTTCTGCTGCCTCCATTCCCCTCCTCACATCATGTCACTGCCCCCGTCACACGCAGCCCTGTCCTCACTAACACATCACTCATCTCCTGATATACTCTGTGCTGCTGGGGGCCCTGCTCCTTCCACTATATAACTCCCAGTCTGTGGCCATTCCCCTCCTCACATCATGTCACTGCTCCTGTCACATGCAGCCCTGTCCCCACTAACACATCACTCATCTCCTGATATACTCTGTGCTGCTGGAGGACCCTGCTCCTTGCACTATATAACTCTCAGTCTGTGGCTTCCTGCTGCCTCCATCCCCCTCCTCACATCATGTCACTGCCCCTGTCACATGCAGCCCTGTCCTCACTAACACATCACTCATCTCCTGATATACTCTGTGCTGCTTGGGGACCCTGCTCCTTCCACTATATAACTCTCAGTCTGTGGCTTCCTGCTGCCTCTATTACCCTCCTCACATCATGTCACTGCCCCTGTCACATGCAGCCCTGTCCTCATTAACACATCACTCATCTACTGATATACTCTGTGCTGCTGGGGGACCCTGCTCCTTCCTCACCTCACAGCCCTATCCTGACTAATCACACAACAGGACAGGTCACTGTCTCCCACAATCTGATTGGATACAGGTCATTCTATCCACTTCCACATACAAACAAGGAATGAGCAGGAGATGAAGACCAATAACCAAAACATATGCTGCCCCTAGAGAAACACAACACTAATAACTCCCCCTGTGATTATTGTTGCAGAGGCCTGTGCTCTGATAAGTTGTATTCTGCTCGTCAGCCTGAAGGACGTGATTGGCTACGTGTTCACCTCAGACGAGTAAGTCGGCTATTTTGTCTTCCCTGACGGACTACAAGGAAATGGCCGCCGTTTCTTAAATTGAGTGAGCAGAACTTTTTAGCGCATTTAAACGAATAGATCTTTCTGTTGTATCAGAAAGCGGCTCAGAGAGTGAAATTAGTTACTAATCTGTAACAATGTAGTTCACCAAGAACTTAAAAGTTAGTTTTATGTGGGGTCTGGTATGTTAGGATACAATGTAGTGTTTTATTTACCTATAATGCCTACTAGCTCGATGTGCTGGGGTCCTTGAAGTTTTCAGCAGTCCAGGACGTCTAATGTTGGGGATCAAGGGAAACATAAAAGAGGGAGTTAAGACCATACTTGCCAACTCTCCCTGAATGTCAGGGAGACTCCCTGAAATAGGGGTGATCTCCCTCACTCCCTGAAGAGTCTGGCATTCTCCCTGATGCTGAGCCAGTACAAGACGTGGTTGGCTTCGCCATCTGTGGCATGATGACATAGTTCAGAAATTGTGTCCTATGTCCATGTATTGATGCCTATGGAGGTAGCCATTTTCATGGAGACCAAGATTTAATCAAAGACTGACAGGTAAGACAACATGACTTCAGTAATGGAGACAGAAATGTAAAAGACACTTCAGTCTCTAGATATTCATTAGCTGTTTTTCTTTAACGCATAGTTCCCTACTCTCCCAGAATGTCCGGGAGACTCCCGCATTTCTGGGAGACCTCCTGGGAGAGCAGGGCAACCTCCCGGTTCTTACCCCTGCAATAGATAAGGGGCGGGCTTAATGACGCAAACATTGCGTCATCTTAGCCCCGCCCCCTGCTGTAATTGCCCAAAATCGTTTAGGGGTGGGGCCAAAATGATATGGTCCATCAAGACCCGCCCCGTCCTCCCACCTCCCCCGGGATCTCCCTGAAGCCAACGAGGAAAAGTTGGCAAGTATGGTCAAGACGGACATCAGGGGCGAAATGATGGACAGATGGGCGTTGTGTGTGGCTGTAATACTTTGTAGGCCAGACATAGGAATGGGATATACAGATTAATCTATCTGCTCTGTCTATAGGGGCATAGTGACACTGGTCAGCTACGTTCTTCCTGTGTACGCCGTGTGCCAGCTCTTCGATGGATGTGTGGTAAGATCGCTAAAATAATCAAATCGTTATTTCCATTGTGACAATCCCGACAAATACGGTCAAAGAGTCTTGAGAAGTTCTTGGCCGCGAGTGGAAACTGTCCTCTGCTTCAACTACTGGTGCAACGATGTGTATATACATTGATTTATTTATTTATTGGTCTTTGTAGGGGGGATACAGAAAGAAAAGTAGGGTAGGTACAGCCGGGGGATATGGAGGGTCTACTTTTTACAATATTGTACTAAAAAAAAGTGACATTAATTGACGTATAGCGTTACAGGCAAATAGGTTGTAGTATTATGACGCCACCAAGCTGGGCGACCTCTTAAGACCCTTTAGGAGAGATTGAAAGTCGGGAGCTTCCTTTAATTTACTAAAGGAACGTTTACTGAAAATAACTAATAGCAGAATTGTGGAGTTTCCAAGCTGATCAGGAGAACTAACCCCCACTACAAAGGGCTTTTGTCCAGACGTTGATAATTCGGGGGGCCAAGAGGTTCGGACAGGATTTGAACCATTGTCAGCACTAGGACAAGAAGCGTTTATGACGTCGGCCGGTCCTGCTACTTGTTGGGATGTTGAGTTAAAATTTCGCCTTTCTAAAAATCCTGACACAAATACTGGGACTAGTCAATATCTCAAACAGCTTCCACTCCTAGCACCCGACCTCTAGATGTTTGTAGTGAAAAGTCATTGTGTGTTGTAGTCCGTTGATCCCCTTCTACCTGTGTCATTTTAGGCCACGTGCAGTGGTATCCTGCGTGGCACTGGGAAGCAGAAGATTGGAGCCATTTTTAATGCTATTGGCTTTTACGTTGTTGGTCTTCCGGTGGGAATCTCACTGATGTTTGCAGCTAAGATCGGTATCCTGGGTAAGTCGTTAGGTGGGACAGGTCAGCATGTGATACGGTGGGATCGGCAAACTAACTTATCTCATCTTTGAAAGTGATCAATGGATAAGTTGTATTTCTATCTCTGTTGATAACATGACCATAAATCCCCCCCCCCCCCACAAGCTCGCTGCCCAGGTGTAACCCTTGACTCACACCTATCCTTTGTTCCCCACATTGACTCTATATCTAAATCATGTTACATACATCTAAAGAACATTTCCAGAATACGCACATATCTGGACCAAGACACTGCAAAATCCTTAATTCATGCACTCATCATCTCCCGCATCAACTATTGCAATTCCCTCCTTACTGGTCTTCCCAAAAACAGACTCAAAGCCCTACAATCTATTTTGCACGCTGCAGCAAGACTGATTTTCCTTGCAAATCGTTATTCCACTGTTGAATCACTCTGTATGTCTCTACACTGGTTGTCTGTCTTCTACCGAATCCAATATAAAATACTTTTACTAACCTACAAGGCCAGCAACAAAGCTGCACCAACATACATCTCCTCTCTTGTCTCAAAATATCTCCCAACTCGGCAACTCCGTTCTGCAAAAGATCTGCGTCTCTCATCCACCCTCATTACATCCTCCCATTCCCGGTTACAGGACTTTTTTCGGGCTGCACCCACTCTATGGAATTCTCTCCCTCGAGAGACTCTCCTCTGGTCTACAAACTTTCAAGCGTTCTCTGAAAACCCACCTCTTCAGACAAGCTTATAATATTCCTCAACCACCCTCTTAACCTCACTACATTACCCTATTACCACCCTCTACACAATTTCACACAAGACAACTACCCCCTGACCAACAGTGTGACAGGATCATGTAGCTTATGAGTCACTTTTACCTTTGCAGTCTGACTGGGTCAAAATGCAAAATGTAGACTTAACCTCATGTATCAATCTCCCATTGTCCCATAGACTGTAAGCTTGCGAGCAGCGGCCTTCTCACCTCTTTGTCTGTTTTACCCAGTTTGTTTATTAGTTTATTACGTTTGTCCCCAATTGTAAAGCGCTACGGAATATGTTGGCGCTATATAAATAAATGATGAAGTTGTAGTTACATCAGTTCTACAATCTGACAAACCGTGCAGTCCATGGAGTTTGTTTCCATGGAGAAGTTTAGTTATCTGTCAAATAGCAGCAACAGTGTGTTTCCGAGTTTTCATTGGCAATTTCAGGCTGCAGTATCAAATATCAGGAGTTATTCCAGTAAGTCTTAGTTCCCAACATGTTTATTTTACTTAAGCAAAATCATTGTTGAATGTAATAGCACAGTATAATATTGATGTACCCCACACTGTTTTTCCTCAGGATTTTGGCTGGGAATCCTTATCAGTGTGTTGATACAAACCATCACGTTCCTTATCTTTGTATTTAAGATCGACTGGAGCAAAGCAACACGAGAGGTCAGTTTTCACTCATTTACACCCTGTATTCGGCCCAGCAGTCAGTGAATTGTATTCTTCCTGTTTCAGGCACAAGCACGGGCCAAGGAGAGGGAAACAATGACACATGACAGGAACGATAAACCAGCCATTAACCAGCCTGCAGCCTCCATGGGTATGTGAGATCTACAGAATCCTCTTCCAACGCTACTGCCCGAGATTTGAATGTTTAGGGCCCGATTCATGATTGGACGCAAGTCCATCTGCATAGCGTATCTTGCGGGAATTAGCGCTGCGTCCGCTCAGAAAGGAACCTTGCCGCAAATGAACCGTGAGCAGCACGGTGGCTCAGTGGTTAGCACTTCTGCCTCACAGCGCTGGGGTCATGAGTTCAATTCCCGACCGTGGCCTTATCAAATTGAAACGTATCTTGAGATCCGCTTGGATTTTAGTACTGTCGGAACTATGCTCAAGTTTCGTGCTTAGTTTATATACACGAGTTGCGTGCAGGTCACATCCGAACATGAATCGGGCAATTAATGTTGATGACATCATTTGTGGTTAGAGAACAGACTGATGAGCTGCTTAAAAGGAAAATGTCTTGTAAGAAGCAAATTACCACTGAACTAAAATGATAATAGGAGCCTGAGTCATTAAGGAGAGCAAAGCATAAAAAAGGAGTAACTTTGCACCTGGGCAAAACCATGTTACATTGGAGGGGGGGGGGGGGGGAAGTGGAATTTAATGACTGAGTTCAATAAGGAACAATTTGCATACGTCTACTCTGAATTCCTAGGGTGAGGTCTACTCCTCGCTTTTTCTTTTTTCGAAAGTGTCCCTAGCAGTTTTCTTAGTTAAGTTCTACTTTTAAGGGCGCAAACGGTCATTGTTTCCTAGTGCATTGATTGGCTGCATTCTCAGTGATGTCACTGGCTCCTAGTGACTGGATAGGCTGCACTCTCAGTGATGTCACTGGCTCCTAGTGACTGGATAGGCTGCACTCTCAGTGATGTCACTGGCTCCTAGTGAATGGATAGGCTGCATTCTCAGTGATGTCACTGGTTCCTAGTGACTGGATAGGCTGCATTCTCAGTGATGTCACTGGTTCCTAGTGAAGGGATAGGCTGCATTCTCAGTGATGTCACTGGTTCCTAGTGACTGGATAGGCTGCATTCTCAAGTGATATCACTGGTTCCTAGTGACTGGATAGGCTGCATTCTCAGTGATGTCACTGGTTCCTAGTAACTGGATAGGCTGCATTCTCAGTGATGTCACTGGCTCCTAGTGAATGGATATACTGCATTCTCAGTGATGTCACTGGTTCCTAGTGACTGGATAGGCTGCATTCTCAGTGATGTCACTGGTTATTAGTTTATGGGTAGCATGGTCACAATGGTTCGATCCAATGGCACTTTAACAGTCTTTATGTTACACCTTTCTCTTCTTATAAATTCTCAGAAATTATTTAATTGCATTTACTCCACCACTGATAAACGATAAAAGATATAAAATAAATTGTAAAAGATACACTAATACTACCACTATTCTGTATTTTACAGAGGACCCAGAAGAGTCCAGAAAGGTGATACTCACTGACCCAGAAACCGACCACAGACCGGACTTCTCGGAGAACCAGGACCATCAGGGCAACGTCACTTATCAGGACAAACGTTTATACTGGAGAAAGCTGATTGTGCAGAGATCTTTGCTGCTTATTGGGGCGATAACTACATTAATGATTGGAATATTAATAAGACTCAGCGTCTGAACCAAAAACGGGAAATCATTAAATATATTTTTTTTTTATCTTAAACGAGATGGTCTCCATGACGAAGAACAAGTCTTGTGCCAAATATATCTGTTTATCAATCCCAGTGATGACATTGGCACAAACTGGAGGAGATCAGGACCAGTGCGAAGTTTATCACAGCAAACTGCACAGAAATGTGCTGACCAAACACAGCGTTCATATATTATACGGTTTATTTAATCTATTTATTTATAATGAAAACAGAGCACGAGCCAGCTCCAATATTTTTATGGTAGGAGGAGAAAAATACATTAGTTCTAGAAGTTTCAGCTGAATTGTAATATTACAGAAAGCAAATAGTGTATTGGAATTACACAATAGCGGAATCGAGGGCGTCGGACAAGGAAAATACGCGAATGGCCAAAAGATCAACTGAATTCTTTAATAAATAAATGGTATGAGGTTACACTTACAATAAAGTGAGATGGTAAGAATATTTAAAGGGCTGCTTTCCATCCCAGGTCAACCACGCTCTTGCGAACCTCACTACGCATTTCGCGGACATAGATATCAGGTTTTAGGAATGCGAATAAAAAAAAAAATGCAGGGGCAGCCATGTTTAGAACCAGACACATTTGGGTAGATTGGTCATTCCTGGATCTCTAGGCGCAGGCGGGCGTAACGGCCAGAATCTAGTTAAACATATATATGGACGCCTGAGTGATTTCTCGCACTATGCAAACTGGCGTTCGTCCCAACATGCACCAGCCCCAAAGTATTTATAAGCTGACAACGGTTGCCATAAGTGTTGCTTTAAGTCCCTGCAGTGGATCTGCGTTATGACATCGCTGGCCCCACCCCCATGTATGAATCAACCAATCCACACAGCATTGAAGCACTGGAAGACTGTCAAGCATTCACTGCCTGCTGCAGAGGAGAGACTGAATATGACAGACATTCAGTGCAGTATAAACCCTGTTATTTTGTATTATACAAATGGAATCTCTGTAATCACTCAAGATATTGTCCATAAACCTCTTTATTACATCAGATTTCGAGTGTAAATAAATATAAAAAGTATTTTATTAAAACTAAATCAAGTTGCGTGATTGTCTCTCTTAACACCCCCCCCCCCCTAAACTTTACAAAATGAGTTCCAGAGTTTGGTGTATAAGTCAGTAGTCTGTCCGTTATGTGTTGGGGACGTTCCCTCGTACATCTGTGGCCTTCCCCAGATTACCAGCTTCTCTCTTCAGTACGTTAAGCAGGGTCTGTGAGCTCTCCAGAATCTGCAATACAGAAAAAGCATTGAAGCAAAAAAAAAAAAAAAAAAAAAAGACGGGACACAAAACCGCCTGCGAGAATAAATTATTATTATTTCACCACATAAACTTGTCCCACCAGCCACCATCTTGAAGTTCACCGGTCACCTCTACAGAGGCAGCCATTTTGTATTTGCAGCCTACAGATTCACTAGGAATTGCCAGACTGCAGCTACATAACAGCTGACTGATCCTAGGTAGCGGATAGGTGGCATTTTAACGCATAATGGCCAAGCTCACAAAAAGTGTCTATTGTGTGGGGCGACTATTCCGCTTTACACATTGTGAGGGTCTACTGGACGTTGTCCGCGTTTGTTTTATTTGCCTATTTCAGTGTCATTTTTAACTTTTATTTTGCTTGTTCCCAACTGCAAACCAAAAACTAGATATAAGAACTGTTAATTTTCTGCTTAGCGAGGTCAATCTTATTCCAGCTTTAGGAGCAATATCTAATGCTATGACATCACTGAGAATTCAGCCAATCAAGTCACTGAGACCTAGTGATGTCGCCAAGCAGCTTTGTGCCTCGACGAGGTCACTAGTCCATAGTCTGCTGCTAGGCAGATAGTTCATTTATTGAGTAATAAATCAGTAATAAAAGCTAATATTGGCCAAAAAATTAATGGATTTGTTTTATTATGTGATCCCAGAAACACTTTTTCTTAGAGCTTCTGGGAATCCTGGTAAGTTTTCTGGCTTTGTATCTTGTCAAAATGCAGCCTTGGAGGTGGGGAAGGAGGAGAAAATGACATCACAGCACCATGGGCAATGATTGTGGCATAAAAAAAAAATACATATACCATGATGCATTGTAGTATCCGTCTCCCTCCTGTGACATCACCAATCTGCCTACAGCACAGCTGGAGCCGCTACCAGTTTACAAAGAGCTGCCAGCCGCAGGCATGGTACTAAACAGGTCTAGCAGTGGAAGGTGGCCAGCCAGACAAGGCTGCACAGCCCTGTTATCCACAGCAACCTATACAGGATTACACCTCTGGGTCCCTTCTAAACCGAATCTCACAGGTACCAAGTTGCATGTATGTTATATGTAGCACACAAATACTGGGCAGCTTTATTTTTACAGTGTAATTTAGAGTTGCAATAGGACACACCCCCTCGCAACTCTAAATATGTCTGCATGTTTAACATAGGACCCCCCCCGCCAGTGCCATGGTGCAAAATTGCTCCTAAATTGTAAGACACTGCCCCCCCACACCCCGTCCAGTTCTACCTTCATGTACGCGGCCTGCGTTTCTGCAATGGTTTTATCAAACTCGTTCCTGGAGGCCATTTTCCTGGCCAGGCTCTCGTTAACCCTGGACAGCTTCTCCGTCAGGATGCGGATGTCGTTCTGCAGCTTATTCTTCTCCTCCTCGTCCTGCTGGATCTGGTGATTCAATTCGTCTCTCTTGCTGCAAAGATCTTCTATACCTAGTGCGGCCCAGAGAGCAAGAGAGAGAACACGGTTATAAGAACACCAGGGATGGAGGGGTAGATTGTATAAACCATGAGACACGGCAACCAAGTGTGGAGTCCTCACTGACACAACGGGAGCAGCCATCTTGTTAGATGAGGCAGCATAAGGGTGAGGGGGACAGTACAGGTTTAAGGAGAGACTGGTACAGAAAAAGTAGAATACAGATTGTGTACGATGTATTAGTGGGACAGTGAAGTATACAGTGGAAGTAGGAGGTGGAGACTAGCATCCAACCCATGGTTATAGTATATGAGCAGTGGGATGATGGGATCCTCATTCTAGTCTTAGGGGAAGTAAGACAGATCCACGTCCTACACGGGGCTACACATATATGAGCAATGATAGTGCTAAAGGATAATGGGAGACACAGTCCAGGGTGAACCGGTACACAGTAACTGTCCCGGGTTGTCAGGGACGATGGGGGTCACGGTGACTGTCTCGGGTTGTCAGGGAAGATGGGGGTCACGGTGACTGTCCCGGGTTGCCAGGGTAGGGGGGGGGGAGTTATGGTGACTCTCCCGGGTTGTCGGGGGTAGGAGGGGTCACGGTGGCACTCCCGGGTTGTCGGAGACGATGAGGTCAAGGTGACAATCCTAGGTTGTCGGGGACAATGGGGGTCACGATGACAATCCCGGGTTGTCGGGGGGGGTCACATTGACAATCGCGGGTTGTCGGGGGGTTACAATGACTGTCCCAGGTTGCCATGGAAGGGGGGCTCATGGTGACTCTCCCGGGTTGTCGGGGATGATAGGAGTCGCAGTGACTCTCCCGGGTTGTCGGGGATGATGGGGTTCACGTTGACACTCCAAGGTTGCCAGGGAAGGGGGGGGGGGGGGGGTTACGGTGACTCTCCCGGGTTGTCGGAGATGATGGGAGTAGCGGTGACTCCTAAGGGTTGTCGGAGATGATGGGAGTAGCAGTGACTCCTAAGGGTTGTCGGGGATGATGGGAGTCGCAGTGATTGTACCGGGTTGTCGGGGATGATGGGAGTCGCAGTGACTGTCCCGGGTCACCTATAGATCCTCACATTTAACCAGCTCGTTGTTGTAGGTCTGCAGGGCCGCCCCCTGCTGGCTCATGGTCCCCGCTGTTCTGCGCCCAGTAACCGCTTAAACCGCCACCTCCTGCCACCCTTATATACTACAACGTGACGTGTCCCCCTCCTGGCCACGCCCCCTCTTCACTCAGCAGCCTATAAGAAGGCGGGGCCCGCGCCCGCTGACCTATCCCAGCGGCGGAGGGAGGATGTTCGGTGACGTCACGCGGAGCAGGCTGGCCATCCTGGCTGCCATGGAGACGGCGGGCAGCCCGGCGCTACGTCATCAGCAGCGCGACGCGGTGACTCATCCGTGTGCGACCCGGCGCTCGGTGACAGGCGGCGGGAGGCGGCGGTGCAGCGACATGACGCAGTCCGGCCTGGAGGAGCTGTCCGCGGCCTGGAGCACCCTGAGCATCGGCCTGGTCCCCGCCTCGGCGCTCGGCCTGGTCAGTGGAGCTGAGGGTGCTCTGTGGGGGTGCTGGGACTTGTAGTTCTACATCGGGTGGGTGGTGACCGGCTGCCTGACCCACCTGCATACAGCACTGACAGCCTGTACCTCTCCTATCCTCCTGGAGTATAACAGCCCCTCAGGGGAGATGTAATTATCTCACACACCAGGTTGGATCCAACTGATGGACATAACCCCAAATATAATACAGTCATAGCCCCAAAATAGTTCACTGTGGTCATTTAAAACCAAAAAGTCCACAAATACACAACCAGAGGTGGGGGAGATCTTCCACCAGCTGACTCCTATGTGGACAGATAATCTGCTGCTAAATGGGTACAAAAATTAAAATGTATATTTATCACACACACACATACTATCTAGATGTCCTAGTACTCCCCTGTAGTGTTCTCCCCAGTAAATGTTGTCAGGTGGGTGGAGGCCGTTGCAGTAATCATCATCATCATTACCATTTATTTATATAGCACCACTGATTCCGCAGCGCTGTACAGAGAACTCACTCACATCAGTCCCTGCCCGATTGGAGCTTACGGTCTAAATTCCCTAATATACACACACACAGACTAGGGTCAATTTTAATAGCAGCCAATTTTAATACCAGTATGTTTTTGGAGTGTGGGAGGAAACCGGAGCACCCAGAGGAAACCCACGCAGACACGGGGAGAACATACAAACTCCACACAGATGAGGCCATGGTCGGGAATCGAACTCGTGACCCCAGCCCTGTGAGGCAGAAGTGCTAACCACCGAGCCACTGGCCAATATTGGAAGCTGTTGGAGGTTATTGCCCACACCTGCCAGGACTGGTCAGACTGGTGGTCAGGGGTCTGACACACACACTGCTGGCTGTAGTGCTCACATAGTGACTGTTCTAGTAGGAGACACAATGGTTTATTCTATTATAATAGGACTCCCAAGAGCCCGGTGGAGCATCCAGGAAATAGGTGCTGGGGAGAACACTGAGCAGTCTGTGACTTTATTAAAACTCAAACCTCTTCATTCAAATCAGCCTGTCCTCCCCAATGAGGAACTATGAAACCTAAGACGATGGAGAAAACTAGTTCTCACTCTCATAACCAAATTACCAATACTGTGAATCATTAAACGTAACTACACACCCCTGGGTGAGAAATACAGCTAATATATAAAAGCTGCACCTCCTCTCTATAGTGTTACTAACATAAGAAAAATAAATATATAGTACTCTATGCGTGTAAATATGTTTCAGTGTGCAGAATTGGATAGAATACCACTTACCTGATGAGACTTACTGTGAAATTAATTGAGCCAGATTGTCAGTTTACAGAGGACACTCCTATTTATAGAGGAAGCAAGGTTTCAGCATTTCTTACTAGACACACGATGGCGGTCTGGCCGCTGGGTGTAGTGTAAACTGAATTACATTCCTACCAGTAGGTGTGAATTGGAGAACGCTAGTTTCCTGTGACACTTTAAAATGGACTGTATTTAAAATCCCTGTTCTAAGTCTCATTGGTCTATAATAGATGCTATAGATTTCCTGAACTTGGATAAGCATTTTGTGGGCTCTAATGACTGATGAAAGCAGACAGGATAGTTCTTCCTGTCCCTCTGCCATAATTTCTGTCTGTCTTCCCCACCTCTGTGGTCTATAAAGTTTAAAAGCTTGTTCGTCTCTTAAGCATCTAAAAGAAATAGCTGAGTAAAAGATAATGAAACCTCATTCTGTACATTGTTCTGTTCTAGATCTAATATAAAGAACTTTGTGTGTTTTTCTAATCCCATACAGGCTGCTCCTAGATCTGCTTCTGTGGAGTCTATCAGGGAAAGTGATCTTAAAGCAGCCTTCGAAGTGTTACATGGCTATAACCTGCACTCCGTCTTGGAGGAATGGTTCACAGAGGTTTTGCAGATGGACTTGCAGAGAAACATTGCCCCCGAGTTCTGGAATGGCATCAATCAGCAGGAGAACGCAGTGGAAGAGCAGCAATGCATCTTGCTGTTACTGGAAACATTCAGTCTCCTTATGTCCCGCCTGGACCCTTACTTAAAAAGCCTTGACCTCTTGGGGAGATGGGCAGACATGGGCCTGTTGCCCGGTTCAGACTCCCAGACCTTACAGGATAAAGTGTTCACCATGTTTAAAGCCATCCTCTTCTTCTCCACTTCTAAGACGTTCCAGAACATGATCCAGCAGTTCTACAGCCGGACGTTTAAGATCTACATGAAGCAGAAGAAGAGGGGGGACGATAGCGTCAGCGACTGTGACAGCAGCATGAATGAAAACGAGCGCGAGAGTGACGCGGAGGACAGAGATGGAGATGAATCTGAGTGCGCCGGATGTGACAGTAGTAAGGATCAGTGCTGGTGTCACACTGCCATGGAGCAATTTCAGCAGCTCAACGGCATTTTGTAAGTGCCTTGTTGTAAAGGCTGATATTTATATACACTCTAAACAGAAGTTTAAAAAAAATCAACTAGGATCATATTACATGGAAGGTTATAGTGTCACCATGAAGTAAAGGAATTTTCCACTCAATTAAAAATGTGTATTCCTTAATAAGATGGCATGAAAGCTTTAACTCCCCTTCTCATTTATATGTATCGGCGGCTCTGCAGAACTGGCTCACTGTTTTGCAGAGAGCACTGACATTTGTTTCAGCAAGGTATCCTATTGGCTGTATGCACTCTTCACGGAGGTGTGTACTACACACGTCCTGTGTGGTGCAGGAAGAGAGGCAGGAGATTGGATTCAATGATGAGTCCTTTAGTGGATCAGAACAAAAGGACATAAAGATGCTCATAAGTGTTTTTTTGCTGTTGCCAGTTGAAGTCCATGCAATGGAGCTCTGCTGAATCCATGTAAACAACATTAAAAGTGCATATGCGCTTCCGATGCTCTGTTAGGTCTCCAGTTATTGAATTGAACGGAGTACTGCTCAACACATCAAAATAGCATGGTCGGCAGGTATATGCAGTTCAAACAACTGGACGTGTGGCTATTGCCAACTTCAGATCTAATGCAAGAGGCACAGACACTTTAAACGGTAACCCTGTCCTATACCTTGACAGAGGTTGTATGATGTTCTAATTGCATTATCTGAGTAGTGATTGCAAGTAGTCTCCCCAATGCTAACTTTAGATAAAGTTAGTTCCTGTAATCTTGTGCTTGGTTTGCATAAAGTCATTACAATGGCATCTTAAAGCAGTAATCCCATGAGAGAAAAAAATTGGGTGTTTTTTAACATCACTGAGATTCTATATGAAGAATGTTTATCTTTACCATTTCCCTTGTTTTGCCTCTTCAGGCTGCTGTTAAGGATTTATAGTTCTGTACAGTGTCATGTGACTACCCTGGCAACCACAGTCACATGGCACATGATGTAGTGAGCAGAGAGGCTTTGGAACGGCCCTCTAGACTCTGCACTGTGGCATCCTCCCCCTCTGCCTCCACATGACATACTGAGTCTGTGAGCCTGTGTCTGGTGCAGACTGGCCCGTGTCTGTCTGGCAGTTATACCTGTCTGTTCCCCCAGAAAGATTTTGAAAAGGAGATAATGATTTGTAGAAGAAGAGCTAAGAAAAAAACGACAATCAGAACCATGCTTAACTTACATGGCATTGCTGGTTTAAATTCGTTCATGGTAGTTTAGTGATGTATGAACTAGTATTTTTATGAAGCGACACCGACCCTATGTCTATAATGTTTGGGTTGCAGTCTGTGTTCTGGGGTATAGAATGACAGACAAGGTAAAGAGGAAGCAGACACAATTATTGAAATTTGGTCCTATAATTTACAGAAAAATTATTAATCTATGTCCAGTGTGTACTGTCTCCTGTCCTCAGCACAGCTCCGCAAATACATATGTTGAATTTGGTCCCCTGACTGAATGGAGTTTATCTGGTCTTCCAGCCACCGGCTGAATCTGCTGGAGAGGATCTGCTCCGATGCCGTCACCACCATCCTGCACAAGATGATTGAGCAGAGAATGGAGAAGAGATGTCGGGGAGATTACGAGAGATCGTTCCTCAATGAGTTCCAGGAGGTAATGGGGGGAAAATTATCCTTAAAGTAGAATATCACAGCCAGACCTTGGGCTAGATTTACTAAGCTGCGGGTTTGAAAAAGTGGAGATGTTGCCTATAGCAACCAATCGGATTCTAGCTGTCATTTTGTAGAATGTACTAAATAAATGATAACTAGAATCTGATTGGTTGCTATAGGCAACATCCCCACTTTTTCAAACCCGCAGTTTAGTAAATCTAGCCCTTTGTGTTGTGTACAAACACATTCGGGAATGTACCAGAGTGTGTATTCCCTTCTGGGCCGTGCGCCATGGAGCGTTCGGTAGAAAAGGTCCAAGAGAAGCCTCTTTTGCCAGATTTTAAAAGGTGGAGGCTGCCTCTGCAGGAGAGAACTCCTGGTGGTCACTTCTCCCTCCTTAATGGGCCGCAATAATTCCTTTCCTCCAACTCCCGTATCATTTACTGGAGAAGGAGAAAAGGGGTACGATGGGGTGTGGCTTATCAGGAAAAGGGGTGTGGTTTATCGGAAAAGGGATGGTGATGTCACTTCAAATGATTTGATTGGATTAGGGGCATGACGTAAATAGTCCAAACATTCCAACTGGGAATGTTAACAAGTGTCCACTAGATGCTGTTAAGCAGAACTTGTTTGTACAACATGAATGGATCTTTTATGATAAATGACTATTTAGAATCCACAAATTTCAACATATTTGTTTTTCATTGTAAATAGCTCCATAGCTGAATCTCTGCTTTAAAAGCATCGCCAGGAATGTAGATGTAGATGTTATATGGACCTTGAAAATTTAGGTGAATAGAACCCAAAAATCCTTGAGGAAATAATAATCCTGTTTGGGTTTTTTTGCAGTGGATCGAGACGGTGATTGGTTGGCTCAGTAAGGTGTTTCGGCCGGACGGGGCTCCCCCATCTTCGCACCCGTCCTCGGCCGAGTCTAGCAGCACGCTAAAGCGATGGCGCTGCCATGTCCAACGCTTCTTTTACCGCCTGTACGCCAGCATGCGCATTGACGAACTTTTCTGCATCATCCGAGGTGAATGACGAGGTTGTCAGGGTTTAGTACGTGACATATTAGATAGACAGTAAATAAAGTGTATAAATGCTGCTTATTTTTTTTACAGTATCCTTTTTTTGTTTGTATAAAGAGGGTGCAAATAAAGAGAAAAAACAACTTCCAAATAATGCATTTATGTATAGTTACCCTGGCTATATGGGGAGGGGGAAGAAGGGCGCTACTTAGGGTGGACGAACCCTTTTTAAATTGAATGTAGCGTGTGAAAAGTGTAAAACTGGAAACTTCAGTGTTAACAGCGACACCTGTAGGACAGTAGGAAGTACTCCACTTAGCTACAGAATTTTGTCCGTCTTGAGTGATGAATCCATTTTGCAATTAAAACTGTTTTGTTTTTCCTTCTATACTACACGTTTCTATCTCCCTGATATTTTATATATCTCTCCATTTTTTTAAACTGAAAATTTGTTGGCTGTGTCTTTATAATCCTACAATATAAAAAGTCACCCTGCGTGTATTCGTGGAGTGTGTAACCTGTGTTTGTGCTGAATTTAATGATATTTCTGTGTTTAGATTTCCCCGACTCCAAGCCGGCCATCGAGGATTTAAAGTTCTGTCTGGAACGGACCAATCAGAGGCAGCAGCTGCTCTCCTGCCTCAAAACTGCCCTGGAGACCAGATTGCTGCACCCAGGTGCGAGCTGAAGGCTTCATATTGGACAACTTTAAATGTTGCCAGTGAAGTTATTTAGTTGTGTTTATATATCTTCTGTTTGAAAAGACAATACCTGATTTATTTATTTACATTAAATAGGATTAACCTGGTAACAGTAGATTGGTAAATGTGTAAGAATATTAGTAATATCACTCCAGATAAGTATTTGGAAGACTGAAAGGCGTTAATGGCCTTATCTATATTTCCCGCTACGTGCACTATCCCTATGTCTTAGTTCCTGCTATTGGGGGACGTCTGATATTGCCCCCCCCCCCTCTGCTGTCAGTGTGTGTCTAGACCACAGATTGTAACAAAGGTCTCTCTCTCGTACAGGGGTGAACACATCGGACATCATCACTTTGTACATTTCTGCCATTAAAGCCTTGAGAGAGCTGGATCCGTCAATGGTGATCCTGGAGGTGGCCTGTGAGCCCATCAGGAAGTATCTGAGGTAAGAGATCCGTAGACAGTGACCTCCTAGCACAAGTCTATCTCCTCTCCATGCTCTAAACTAGTCACTGCCGCCGTGTGTCACATAGTACCGTGGAGAACGTTTCTAGGCCGTACTTGGGTGGGATCACTGCTAAAAATAAAACAAAACATCCACACCTATGGGCACCACAAAATGAAAATAATATAGAAATCTATAAGATATTCACGATGTTGAATTAGAAAAAATTATCTCCGTATGTCCATAAACTCTCTAGTTTCTTTAGAAGATATTCATCAGGATGATCTTATTCGATGTTCAAATTTCGAAACATGTAAAGAAAAGGAAAAACAAAGAATCCCATAGTGCATTATCCTTCACTTATTTTATTGTGTAACATTCTTATAAAGCAGAAGTTTAAAATATGACACATACATCACAAATAAATTGGCCGCCTATCGTATAAAGCCAGTAATCTGTGCATGTAATAAAGGTCTTTAGGATCTGAATCAGCTTGGAGGAAAAATCCTTTGCAAGATGAAGATGGTGCAGCCAAAGTGACCAGTTCGCGTCCCCACCAACGCGTTTCGACCCACCTGGGGTCTTTATTAAGGCATACAAACAAACTTAATCTGGTCTCATAGTCTTATAGTATATACAGGACCAGACAACAAATTAAAAACAATATCTGCGATCAAATCTCAACATCTCTTTCACATCCATACATATATAAAACTTATGCACACATAACATTACATTTTTAAAACACTTCATATACATAAAATAAAATAAGTTATTATCTAGTAATGGTTGTCTGTCATGTGATCTTCATTGATCAAAAACGGATATAAATATGTAATCTCTTGAAATAAAAATGCTTCTATTATAATAGTGTAGTTTCCCAGGTCCTACCTTCGATCCTCAAACCACGGGACTCCATAAATTACTAATAACTGTCAAGGTCCTTATTAGATATCGTAACTTACTGTCCGATCATGTGACTGGGAATCACCTGATAAGTCACATGCCCGGACTTTAAACAAATCAAATCCTCGTCCATCACTGATAGGATGGGCTGACAGCGATGCTGTCATTGTCCTGTCCGGACGTAGGGTTAAGGTGTCTAAGAAACTTTTCCCGAGTTCTACGTGTCCCCACAGTAGTATAAACTTGTCCTCAGAGGACCTTCCATGTGTCCATATATCCATGTCCTATATCTGTCTACCAGGACCCGGGAGGACACCGTGCGGAGAATTGTAGCTGGCTTGACTGGTGATGCTGAGGGGGATCTGGCCAATGAACTCTCCAAGGCGGACCCTGTGGTCCTAGAGAACGGACAGGAGAGTGACGACGATGTGTCTGAGCCAGAAGACTGGACGCCAGACCCTGTGGACGCTGACCCCGGTATGTCCTGTCTAGTTGATGTAGGCTCCTAGAAGTTCTGTCTATTGTACACGCTGATGCATGGACTGCACCGGTCATATACAATAGTTTATTTGGGTTTATTGAAAGTGTTCATAAAATATCTGATTTAGGCTAACCATACACTGGCTGATTTGGGCGCCCAGTCCGGCCATCGTTTGCCCGGACCGCTTGCGTTCGGCCGTATGTACGTAAATGTTTGAAAGATTTTGGTGTTTAGGCATCTGGATCTGACAGAGCCAATGATGACCACATTCGTGATAAGATGCCCCCCACCTCTGTCCCAATCACTTTGTGGATCGGGATTGGTCATCTTTGTGACCATGTACCCGACTAATTTAAGACTAGCTGCATAATTGGCATCGAGTCACTGTGTCTATGGGCATCTTTATTCTTTTAACACAAGTTTGGTTCATTTATAAGACTGGGTTTTCTCAAAAGCAACTTAAATCTGCTCTGTTACCTAATAAATGGATATAGTTCAATTGCATTCTCCCCACTATATCCTAGTCTGTATCAGAAACCAATTCTACACCGCCATAACAATGCACAATAACTGTGTATGCAAAAATAAACTTCTCCTAATCTTTATAATTGTATACACTGCTCATAATGGTTGGTAGATCTTAGACAGTGTAAGTATTTGTTTCATTGCAAACTTTTATGTCCCCAGCACTAAGGTACGAGGAGTACAGGACACACGGCTGTCCCGGAAATAAAATGAGTTGGTTAAAGCAGCGATGGGCACGAAGCTGCCCTCGCTGCGGCCCCCGCTCGTTCCTGATTTATTGTCGGATCTGTTTGTTACAGCTTGTAACACTTGTATAAAGTGTCTGCTGATGTTATTACAGATAGACGTCTCCTTTTCTTGATTAAACATATTTTATCTTATTGCTGAGATTATGGGTAATGTCTGAAGGTTAGAGGGCAGGTTTGCAGTCACTGAGTTAAAGGGTCAGATCACACGTAGAAAATCGTAGAGGTTTGAACACCCGAGATATTAACAAAACCCTTATACCCGCACACACTAGGGCATGGATACTGGCACAGCTGGGTTGTCGGAGCCAGAGTGAAACATGTTCTATAGGACTGGTCTTAGCAGCTCCCTACAGGTGAAGGTTATGTCGTATGACGCAAGCGTTTTCATTGGCGCCCGTGATCCGTCACGCTGTCCTTGCCTACACCCATATGTACAAGCTCTTTAACGCTCTTTGACGCATCTGGTAGTGGAAATTTCCCTTATAACGTCTGTTCCCCAATTTCCAGGTAAAAGTGGTTCCAAACGTCGTTCCTCAGACATCATCAGCCTCCTGGTCAGCATTTACGGCAGCAAAGAGCTGTTCATCAACGAGTACCGGACCCTGCTGGCTGACAGACTCCTCCACCAGTTCAGCTACTGCTCGGAAAGGTAGTCGTTGTATTTATGTAGCCCCCCCCCCCTGGTGTAGGTGACCTGTCCAGACCTCCGTCACCTTACATGTAATCAGAGATAACGACTGTCCTACGAGTGTAGGAATTGGATAAATGACTGCGCTCATCTGCTGCGGTCAATCGCACCATAAGGGGTTTGTAAGGGAACTGTAGACTCAAATGTATTTTAATTGTGCCTATAGTGCAGGGACGGGGTATCTGGTAGATGTAGATTGTATAGTGATAGTCATATCCCTTTTCGGATGTTTGACCTGCTCACAATGGGATCTCCCCGCCACAAAGCCATGTCCCCAAGTCGTTGTTTTAGATTATCTCACTGTGCAGTTTTATTTTGATATTTCCCCTAATGTGCTAATCAGGACTGAATGGCGTTGCGCAGTTTCTAAATCTTCTCGCTGAGTTATTAATGGGATGTTGTCTTCCTAGAGAGATCCGTAACGTGGAGCTGCTGAAGCTGAGGTTTGGAGAGGCTCAGATGCATTACTGCGAGGTCATGCTGAAGGTATAAGACCAAGGGTTCTGTGGGAGACGGGTACATGGGATAATGTGTAAAGAGCAAGTCGGCTCCTCTATGAGCGTTATACAGAGATCTACGTATTGCTGAGCTAGATCACATGCCTGCTATAGACCAACAGGATATCTGGCCTATTCCTGTTCTGAACAGCTAGTAAGTTTAATGTTTTATATTGGGTATATGTAGACTCTTTCCAGTGAGGCTCTTGGTGCAGCTAGTTAGGTCTGAGCCATGTGTCGCACTGTGCGTGTCCTTAGATTGCGCTGTTTTACCCGGATGCCTTTATGTGACAGGACATGGCGGATTCTCGAAGGATCAACTCCAACATCCGCGACGAGGAGGAGAAGCTCCCGGAGGAAGAGAGGCCTCCCTTTAACCTGGTGGCGGTGATCCTCTCCAGCGAGTTTTGGCCGGCGCTGAAGGAGGAGAAACTGGAGCTGCCGGAGCAGATAAAAGAGACGATGGAGATGTACACCGCCAAATACGAGAAGCTCAAGGTATGGAAACGGGGTCTGATTAGCAAAGGTGACTTGCGTCACGTGACTCCAATCTGTCGCCGCCGAATTATGGAAAATAGTCTGCTTGGTTTATAAATGGTGGTGCATTTGCGGGTTTTTTTTCAGTACAAAATTTATACAATTATATACATTGTATATAATTATTTTGCTCATTAGTATTTTTTTGTGTGTGGAGTACAGTACCTTACGCTACCTGAAGATGTCACTGTTGTACTTGCTGTCTATAGAAACTATTTGGCTAAAGACTGCTTATCACCATATACAAGGGTGAGAAACAGTGACACCTACAGGCTATGAAATGTTTAGCTGGGTAACTTATGAAGAGAGATCTACATACATGGACCTGTTTACCGTACAGTCCCCTCATGAACCCTGCTCGTCTCTCCTCAGGCCATGCGCACACTGAACTGGAAGCACCACCTGGGGTTGGTGACCTTGGAGGTGGAGCTGGCTGACCGCACGCTGTCCTTCTCCGTGTCCCCTGTACACGCTGCCATCATTTTAAACTTCCAGAACAAGAGTAAGAATCCAGACTTGGGTTATTTCATGCAGCGCAAAGTGCCTTCAGCTGTGTCCTAGGGAATTACCCTGCGTTCAGCCTTCACAAGGAGCCTCAGTGATATCTCTCGTTCCCAGTGAATTGACAGACTGCATATCTGTCCAAAAACAGGTTGTAGTTGACAGGTGCCAATGTAAATGTTTGTGAGTTGGGGTTCCTCTATGCAGCTTCAGGGATTGGACAAGCTTACTGTACAAGGTGCAGTAGAAAGATTAATGCAATCCAAAAACTTAGCATGATCGAACGTACCCCTCCGGAGCTCCCGGGAGCTGATAACGTGCATAGTGTGTTAGTGCCATAATTGCACTGATGTGAATGTAAGTTTGTGAATACATACACCCAGAAATAAAGTGTATTTAGCACCACCCAGCCCCTACAATAAACTGACTCCTACTTGTCTAAAATCTCAGGCACTTTCCCTATCTCGTATAGTTTAATAATCCCTAGCTATGCTTATGTAAAGGTGGATTCAATGTTGGCCTATTTCCCCGGCTGGAGAAGCAGATTGGTTTAAGGAACCTGTAATGCTGGGAGTGTGAGACCAGACCCTCCATCAGCACCAGACCAGGAGTAACCGCTGGATCTCTCCCACCCCTCCCCCCCCCCCCCCCCCCATTTAGGTACCTGGACCCTGGAAGAACTCAGCGAGGTGCTGAAGGTACCCGTCGCCTCCCTCCGGAGGAAAATGACCCTCTGGCTGCAGCAGGGCGTCCTCCGAGAGGACCCTCCCGGGACCTTCACGGTGATCGAGGAGGAGCAGAAAGACCAGGCCGAGAAGGTGGTCCTAATAGACAGCGACGAAGAAGGCGATTCTGCCATGGCGTCCCAGGCCGATCAGAAGGAGGAGGAGATGCAGGTAGAGAGATCGTTCCCTTTGGTTATGTGAGTCCATGAAAATGGTGTGGCACTACAAGTCCCAGCCTGCCTTGCCAGAGCTGGCTTGGCTTGCTGGGACTTGTGGATCCATAGGTAGTGCCGCCCATTGCCTACTTCTTATTTCGGGGGAGGGAAATTTGACATTTAAAGCTGTTCCAGCTGCCATCTTCTATTTGGTCGCCTTGGTCATGTGATTGTGTCATCTGTTCACGCAAATGACATGATCAGCGAGGGCTGACCGTGCGCTCCTCCGGTAGGAGGTGGCAAAAGCGTTTCTCCTGCCCCGCGTCTGCCTACCTCCTGCCCCCCTAGAATGAGTAACCACTGGCTGCTCGGCGCAGAAGTGGGTGAGATTCATTTGCATGTTTAAATATAGGTCCTTTACTTCACGACTATGGCAGGAAATTGTGGAGCATAGAACGTGGAATTAATTGTCTTCTCCCTCTCTCCAGCTCTTCTGGACTTACATCCAGGCCATGCTGACTAACCTGGAGAGCCTGCCGCTGGAGCGGATCCACAGCATGCTGAAAATGTTCGTGATGACCGGCCCCGTGGTGACGGAGATCGATATTCAGGAACTACAGGGCTTCCTGCAGAAGAAAGTCAGCGACCTGCAGCTGGCGTACTCCGGAGGGGTGTACAGATTGCCTAAAAACTCTAGCTAATATCGCTGGACCCCTAAGACTGATCTACCTGATAAACCTCCCAGATGTGCGGATCTGTGGGATAAATACTGACACATGATGGCGCTGGAAAGGTCCTACAGCTGGGCTGTCCCCGTTCCGCATAGAGCGGTACCCAGAGTGACCACCGGTTCTGGATTGTCCATGAGATTCCATCTGGTGGTTGAAGGATTACATGTCGGACTCCGCACAGTATTTCTCTGACTACTTCACATCCAAAGAGTCTTTTATAATCTGTGCAAACTTCATCTCACAGGTCCCTCATTTTTTTTTTTTCTCTGAAAAATTAAGCAGGGGCCTAAATAATAACAAGGAACTAAAGGCAGAGAGAAGTCTGCAGAGTGCCTGTCTGGGAGAATTTGGGATTTGTTAGTATTTAGTACTAAAATAAAAATGTTACTGTGAAGACGGTCACCTGCTCCTGTCACTGTATTTCCATTTAAATCAAGAAAATGGCTGTAGTAAAACAATACCTCCTACAGGGTCTATAGAGGTTCCTGGCTTCACACAGGGCCTGAACCAACATTGCTCAGTTAGGGTAGCTAAACAAGTCCCCCAAAAACTTTTGTGCAACATTTTGCTTAACAAAATCCAACCCTTCAACAAAATTTTATTCTGTGACTTTTTTAACGTTTTTAAAGACGCCTACAAGGTGTCCTATAGATGTTGGGTCTGTCTGGGTCATAATAAAGTTTGTATATAAAGTTTTCTGTTTCTCAGAAAGAAAAATCTTGTCCGTCACCTGCTTGTTTTCAGATTAAGCGCAGCTATGGGTCTGAGCCTCTACCACGCCATACACTGTCGTTTCGATGGAGTAATTCTGCCTCAACCTACTACACACATTAGGATTAGAGAAGATCTCTTCGGAACGCTGAACTTCTGGCTAAACTCTCCATGGGGTGAGAGTCTCCATATTCTCTATTCCGATGTCATGTGATACATTGGTGTTACAGTAAGGGTCAGCTATGGTGTGAGCTCTGAGAGGGAGGACAGAGCGGTGATGCCAGTCAGCGAGAGGTGTCAGCTCTGGGGGCAAGGGAGGTGCAAAAACTGACTTGTGCAGCTCAAAAACTGCAGAAGATTTAATAAAAATGATTCGGTGCCCATTCATTGTGTCCACAGTAACTACTGCGCTACTCTGCACGTGTCCACTCCACAAAGCGTCTTCTTCCTAAACCTGCAGGGGCTCCTGCCTGTGTGCCACCCTTTATATCCTGGGAATAAGACAGGTACGTTCCCCAAGTGTAGGCATCAACACCACCCAGACGGCTGACATTGTCAGCAACAGCTGTACCCACAAAACCAATCCGAGGAGTCTGAGGGTACCATTCAGTCCATTTTCTTCAAACTATTCATAGACCAGGACTGTACCAGTCTCATTGTACTAATGATCATGTCATTGCAGGGTGTAACCTGATGTTTTACCACTAGATGGAGCTACTGACACACTAAAGGTAGTTGGAGCTTTAAAGGTCCCTGTTTACCAGATGTCAAATTCTTGTAGACCCCACGGGGCAGATTAATCAAAGGGGCGGGAAGCTGTATTACAGTGATGGGCCTGTTTTCTCGCTTCAGCCTATAGAATAAGGGGGTTACTGTTGGTGATAGTCCTGTGATATTAGTGTTTGGGGGCTATTTACCAAGTATCACGGAGGTGATTTATTAGCAAAAAGTTTTATTTTATTTTTTGTGAAGCTTTTATTTATTTTCCCATTTTGGTAACCGCAGTTGGGCCGCATCCCATGCTCAGCCGCCCAGCACGGGGACCTCCAGAGCTGTAAGTATCGCTCACCTGTTGCCTCGATCAATTATTAACCGATTGCATTATCCCTGTATGTTTAATATACAGACCATTCATCATCATCATCACCTTTTATTTATATAGCGCCACTGATTCCGCAGCGCTGTACAGAGAACTCACATCAGTCCCGGCCCCATTGGAGCTTACAGTCTAAATTCCTTAACATACAGAGAGAGAGAGAGAGACAGACTAGGGTCAATTTTGATAGCAGCCAATTAACCTACTAGTATGTTTTTTTGGAGCGTGGGAGGAAACCGGAGCACCGGAGGAAATTGAACTCATGACCCCAGTGCTGTGAGGCAGAAGCGCTAACCACTGAGCCACCATGCTGCCCATTATCTGTCCATTAGAACTAAATGATTATCTGTTAGTTTCACCCACAGGACACTACACCCCCCAACATGACTATAATGGTGCGTTGTACTGTAAATAGTCCCCTTTAATACGTTTTAATCCAGCACAGAGAATAAGGAGATACATGAAGCATTACTATCAGCCTATAGATTTACTGGTGCAGAGTGTGCACACAGCACAGGTTGTGTAGATCACATTCATCCTGGAAACAACAAGGTACTAGGTGCGTGAGGTGCTGTGGGATTGATCACTCAGTCACTTGTGCTCCTAGAACCTTTGCCATGAAATCATCCCCCCTCCATCCTTTACATTCATTGGATTGTTTCCATACATTGAATGCAGATGCAGGTGGAGAATGGACGCTTCCCACATACAATACAGCGATGTGTGCAGACAATACAGACAGACTATAACTATTTAATGAGTTAATCATTTAGTAACTCATCACCGTTCTATTGTGTTCACTGTCCGCAAGAAAAGCTTTGTCCTGGCCGTTCACAACCCAGCTCCTGGCCACAAAGGAGATTGTGGCTACCTCCATCATCCTTGGGGCATCCTGTGATTTTCCAGCAGATGTGGAACTACAAGTCCCAGCCTGTTCGGCATGCTTTGTCGTTCTCTATTTATTAACTGGACATCTTATTTTGTTTTTTTAATCTACTATAACGTCCGAATGTCACTGGCATTAGGGAGTTGCTGCCGGGAAAGAGAGAGACTGGATTGACTATAGCTTGAACAGCTGCTAAAAGAGGGATCGCTGATCCCTATGGTAAATTTCCTGACCGTTCACACTTTTGAATTTCTGACCTGCATGCAAATCGCGTCATGAAGCACCGCCCACTTTTGCTGAACACCGAGAGGGCGGGAGCGCGATGATGTCATTAGCGGCGTGAGCCTTGCGCGCCCGTGTTAGAAGGGTCACAGTTGGTCAATGACGCAGTCATTTCAGCTGCCCTCTTATTATTATTATTATTAATTTTTATTTATACGGCGCCACAAGGTGTCCGTGGCGCCGTACAGGGACAAAAACTAATTACAATACAAGGTAAGACAGCACAGTACAGTAAACATAAAGCACAGTAACTCAGTAAGCTCAATGCACAGCTAGTGAGGGTGGGGGGAGTATCCGCAAATGACGGGGCCCAAAAGGAGGGCGCGGAAGACAGGGAGACCCCCAGAGGGGGGAGGAGGGCCCTCGAGGAGGAGGGCAAAGTAGCTGGAGAGCAGAGTTAGAAGTGGTGGAAACAGGAGGAGAGATGGCCCTGCTCAGAGGAGCGTACAATCTAAGGGGAGGGGTGGACAGATGGAGAAACACAGGGGAGAGAGGGAGAGTAGAGGGACGGAGGCAGGGAAGGGGAGAGGCAGAGGATAAGGTAGGTAGTTAAGTAGGAGACAGAAAGGCTTTAAGAAAAAGGTGGGTTTTTAAAGCCCGTTTGAAACTGGACAGATTGGGGGAAGTCCTGATGGAGGCAGGGAGCTTGTTCCAGTGGAGGGGGGCAGCGCGGGCAAAGTCTGCTTTGCCCGCGCTGCCTTACATAAACCTTACCAGGCTCCGGTGCTTTATGGCCACGGAACAGAACTGTTTTCATGGAATCTAAACAAAACCAGATGACGATCATTATAACCGGCCCGCAAAGTTTGATTAATGCCAAATGTTCCATTAATGGCCGCCTGACTGTTTGCGTGTTACCTGTAGATTGCATGTAAATATACCACTTGTGACACAAACATCACATCTCTCCGTGAAGTTCATGTACCGCCAGCGACGGACAAATGGTTCACGTTAGCACAACATGTATTTCACCAGGAAATGTATCTCAATAAATCAGTGAAACTGGTTTACAAGGTGACCCTGCGACCCCCCCTGTTAATCCTACTCCGATTGAAATCTCTTAAGTCAAAACATAAAACCTTTAACATCAATATTTGTTACTGCGGCAAAGTGTGTTTTGTACCGGAGCTTTAAGAGATGTCCCATCGTTTTTGTTTTGTTTTTAATTTAATTCTATTCCACTAATAGTTATTTTCCAGGGAAATAATCTTCTTATCAGTTAGAGAATTTGAAATATCCGTATTTACATTTTAATTTCCCTTTCATTGATATTTGCACCAAAACCGCTAAAGAGAAGATAGGTAACATTTTGATTTCTTAAGTGTCTAAATGGCGGTATTATGTCTTCAGCGGTGGATTCGGCCATATTACTGACGGTAACCTGCTTGGCGTGTCTTTCCCACCTTATACACATCAATGTCAATGTTTTTATCAGTGTAATAAGTACTATGAAGCCAAAATAGTGTCACTCGATCGTTAAGAAATCTACTAACGAGCAGAAACTGTTTCAGGCCTTTGAAGCCACAAAGTTGACAACTTTTGGAATTCGTTGCTTCCCGTTCCTCTCACAGCCCCAGTCGTAAACCGAGGAGGGGTGTTAGCAGGACGACCGATGATAAGCTGCGAGCAAGAGACCTAATATGATGTGAGTCATAGATGGATGAAACCGCAAACTCGGATATAGGGGTATATTTACTAAGCTGCGGGTTTGAAAAAGTGGAGACGTTGCCTGTAGCAACCAATCAGATTCTAGCTTTCATGTATTTAGTGCATTCTACAACATGACAGCTAGAACCTGATTGGGTGCTATAGGCAACATCTCCACTTTTCCAAACCCGCAGTTTAGTAAATATACCCCCTGGGTGAACCACTTGCAGCGTTATTTTAGTTAATTTTCCACGCAGAGACCTGATATCCCAGCAGGATTGTGACGAGGGCCTTTGGTATTCCCATCACACTCCAGAGCCGCTCACAGTCCACACTCCCCGGTGGAGAAGAGATGTTTTGCCCAATTTATTAAATGCACCACAGAGAACAGAGGCTTAAAGCCCTTTCTGATGCATATCAGGTTTTTCTACAAGCTCCTTACTCCTATTCACCAGGACAATGGAGACTCTGAATTATTTTTCTCTCTCTAATTTCCTTCAGCTCCACCCGGTGACCTTTTGACCAGCCCCCTTCTTTTATTTAAATACTTGATAGGATTCACTTAGCCAAACTCTCCCTGCACAGGAATGTGCAGACATTAACGGTCAGAGCAGAATCATTAATTCCATCATCATCTGTAAACACTCCATCCTCCTAGCCTGTTATTTTATCGCTTGCCAGTTTTATTTAATCTTTATTGAACTTCGTTCCTTCCTCACTGCAAAGTGCAATATAAATAATCATTATAATTCCATTTATTTTATACTCCAGGGGGAAGGAAAAGTGGAGGTGTTGCCCATAGCAACCAATCAGATTCTAGCTATCATGTTCTAGAATGTATAAGGTCAATGAGAGCTGGAATCTGATTGGTTGCTGATTGGCAACACCTCCACTTTTGCTGTTTAGAAGGTTTGATCATATTTACCAACTTTTGTGTTTTTGGAGCCAATGGCGAGACCAGACGGGGACGTCACGCACTAAATACCATCAGTTTGGCTTTGTGGCGCGATGACACAATCACAGCGTTTCACCTCAGGGAAAGTGGCCAAAATGATGTCATTCGCCACAAATCGCATCATAGATTCTACGCTCCCACCCACTTTACTAGGAACAGGCTCTTCTGGGGTCCTTGACAGCTACCGGAAATTTCGGAAAGGGTAGGAAAGTATGGGTAGCCCATAGTCTTCCATTCGTCCTCACCTACCACATATCATGGCTGCCATGTTCCTCCGCATACGTTCCTACTTGCTCAGAAGGACGTGGTGGGGGCAGCAGCAGGACGGACCTTATCGCCGGGCCCCCCCAACAATTTGCTACGGGGAGCGATGATGTAGAACAGGCCTGGCCATCCTGTGGCTCTCCAGGTGTTGTGAAACTACAAGTCCCAGCATAACATTCAACTATTGACTGACTATATATTGGCAAAGCATGCTGGGGCTTGTAGTTTCACAACACCTGGTGAGCTGCTGGTTGGCCAGGCCCGATGTAGTGTTTCTGCCCTGTCAATATCTGCGTATAATTACTAGATTGTCCTCGCTCACTGGTTTAGGTGAGGTCGCTGGCCCCGCTCACTGGTTTAGGTGAGACCGCTGGCCCCGCTCACTGGTTTAGGTGAGACCGCTGGCCCCGCTCACTGGTTTAGGTTAGACCGCTGGCCCCGCTCACTGGTTTAGGTGAGGTCGCTGGCCCCGCTCACTGGTTTAGGTAAGACCGCTGGCCCCGCTCACTGGTTTAGGTGAGACCGCTGGCCCCGCTCACTGGTTTAGGTGAGACCGCTGGCCCCGCTCACTGGTTTAGGTTAGACCGCTGGCCCCGCTCACTGGTTTAGGTGAGGTCGCTGGCCCCGCTCACTGGTTTAGATTAGACCGCTGGTCCCGCTCACTGGTTTAGGTGAGACCGCTGGCCCCGCTCACTGGTTTAGGTGAGGTCGCTGGCCCCGCTCACTGGTTTAGGTGAGGTCGCTGGCCCCGCTCACTGGTTTAGGTGAGGTCGCTGGCCCCGCTCACTGGTTTACGTGAGACCGCTGGCCCCGATCACTGGTTTAGGTGAGACCGCTGGCCCCGCTCACTGGTTTAGATTAGACCGCTGGTCCCGCTCACTGGTTTAGGTGAGACCGCTGGCCCCGCTCACTGGTTTAGGTGAGGTCGCTGGCCCCGCTCACTGGTTTAGGTGAGGTCGCTGGCCCCGCTCACTGGTTTAGGTGAGACCGCTGGCCCCGCTCACTGGTTTAGGTGAGACCGCTGGCCCCGCTCACTGGTTTAGGTGAGACCGCTGGCCCCGCTCACTGGTTTAGGTGAGACCGCTGGCCCCGCTCACTGGTTTACGTGAGACCGCTGGCCCCGATCACTGGTTTAGATTAGACCGCTGGTCCCGCTCACTGGTTTAGGTGAGACCGCTGGCCCCGCTCACTGGTTTAGGTGAGGTCGCTGGCCCCGCTCACTGGTTTAGGTGAGGTCGCTGGCCCCGCTCACTGGTTTAGGTGAGACCGCTGGCCCCGCTCACTGGTTTAGGTGAGACCGCTGGCCCCGCTCACTGGTTTAGGTGAGACCGCTGGCCCCGCTCACTGGTTTAGGTGAGACCGCTGGCCCCGCTCACTGGTTTAGGTGAGGTCGCTGGCCCCGATCACTGGTTTACGTGAGACTGCTGGCCCCCCTCACTGGTTTAGGTGAGACCGCTGGCCCCGCTCACTGGTTTACGTGAGACCGCTGGCCCCGCTCACTGGTTTAGGTGAGACCGCTGGCCCCGCTCACTGGTTTACGTGAGACCGCTGGCCCCGCTCACTGGTTTACGTGAGACCGCTGGCCCCGCTCACTGGTTTAGGTTAGACTGCTGGCCCCGCTCACTGGTTTAGGTTAGACCGCTGGCCCCGCTCACTGGTTTAGGTGAGACCACTGGCCCCGCTCACTGGTTTAGGTTAGACCGCTGGCCCCGCTCACTGGTTTAGGTGAGACCACTGGCCCCGCTCACTGGTTTAGGTGAGGTCGCTGGCCCCGCTCACTGGTTTAGGTTAGACTGCTGGCCCCGCTCACTGGTTTAGGTGAGACCGCTGGCCCCGATCACTGGTTTAGGTGAGACCGCTGGCCCCGCTCACTGGTTTAGGTGAGGTCGCTGGCCCCGATCACTGGTTTAGGTGAGACCGCTGGCCCCGTTCATTGGTTTACGTGAGACCGCTGGCCCCGATCACTGGTTTACGTGAGACCGCTGGCCCCGCTCACTGGTTTAGGTTAGACTGCTGGCCCCGCTCACTGGTTTAGGTGAGACCACTGGCCCCGCTCACTGGTTTAGGTGAGGTCGCTGGCCCCGCTCACTGGTTTAGGTGAGGTCGCTGGCCCCGCTCACTGGTTTAGGTTAGACCGCTGGCCCCGATCACTGGTTTAGGTGAGACCGCTGGCCCCGCTCACTGGTTTAGGTTAGACCGCTGGCCCCGATCACTGGTTTAGGTGAGACCGCTGGCCCCGCTCACTGGTTTAGGTGAGGTCGCTGGCCCCGATCACTGGTTTAGGTGAGACCGCTGGCCCCGTTCATTGGTTTACGTGAGACCGCTGGCCCCGATCACTGGTTTACGTGAGACCGCTGGCCCCGCTCACTGGTTTAGGTTAGACCGCTGGCCCCGCTCACTGGTTTAGGTGAGGTCGCTGGCCCCGCTCACTGGTTTAGGTGAGGTCGCTGGCCCCGCTCACTGGTTTAGGTTAGACCGCTGGCCCCGCTTACTGGTTTAGGTGAGACCGCTGGCCCCGCTCACTGGTTTACGTGAGACCGCTGGCCCCGCTCACTGGTTTAGGTTAGACCGCTGGCCCCGCTCACTGGTTTAGGTGAGGTCGCTGGCCCCGCTCACTGGTTTAGGTGAGGTCGCTGGCCCCGCTCACTGGTTTAGGTGAGACCGCTGGCCCCGCTCACTGGTTTAGGTGAGACCGCTGGCCCCGCTCACTGGTTTAGGTTAGACCGCTGGCCCCGCTCACTGGTTTAGGTGAGACCGCTGGCCCCGCTCACTGGTTTACGTGAGACCGCTGGCCCCGCTCACTGGTTTAGGTGAGACTGCTGGCCCCGATCACTGGTTTACGTGAGACCGCTGGCCCCGATCACTGGTTTAGGTTAGACCGCTGGCCCCGCTCACTGGTTTACGTGAGACCGCTGGCCCCGCTCACTGGTTTAGATTAGACCGCTGGCCCCGCTCACTGGTTTAGGTGAGGTCGCTGGCCCCGCTCACTGGTTTACGTGAGACCGCTGGCCCCGATCACTGGTTTAGGTTAGACCGCTGGCCCCGATCACTGGTTTAGGTGAGACCGCTGGCCCCGCTCACTGGTTTAGATTAGACCGCTGGCCCCGCTCACTGGTTTAGGTTAGACCGCTGGCCCCGCTCACTGGTTTAGATTAGACCGCTGGCCCCGCTCACTGGTTTAGGTGAGGTCGCTGGCCCCGCTCACTGGTTTAGGTGAGGTCGCTGGCCCCGCTCACTGGTTTAGATTAGACCGCTGGTCCCGCTCACTGGTTTAGGTGAGACCGCTGGCCCCGCTCACTGGTTTAGGTGAGGTCGCTGGCCCCGCTCACTGGTTTAGGTGAGGTCGCTGGCCCCGCTCACTGGTTTAGGTGAGGTCGCTGGCCCCGCTCACTGGTTTAGGTGAGGTCGCTGGCCCCGCTCACTGGTTTACGTGAGACCGCTGGCCCCGATCACTGGTTTAGGTGAGACCGCTGGCCCCGCTCACTGGTTTAGATTAGACCGCTGGTCCCGCTCACTGGTTTAGGTGAGACCGCTGGCCCCGCTCACTGGTTTAGGTGAGGTCGCTGGCCCCGCTCACTGGTTTAGGTGAGGTCGCTGGCCCCGCTCACTGGTTTAGGTGAGACCGCTGGCCCCGCTCACTGGTTTAGGTGAGACCGCTGGCCCCGCTCACTGGTTTAGGTGAGACCGCTGGCCCCGCTCACTGGTTTAGGTGAGACCGCTGGCCCCGCTCACTGGTTTAGGTGAGACCGCTGGCCCCGCTCACTGGTTTAGGTGAGACCGCTGGCCCCGCTCACTGGTTTAGGTGAGACCGCTGGCCCCGCTCACTGGTTTACGTGAGACCGCTGGCCCCGATCACTGGTTTAGATTAGACCGCTGGTCCCGCTCACTGGTTTAGGTGAGACCGCTGGCCCCGCTCACTGGTTTAGGTGAGGTCGCTGGCCCCGCTCACTGGTTTAGGTGAGGTCGCTGGCCCCGCTCACTGGTTTAGGTGAGACCGCTGGCCCCGCTCACTGGTTTAGGTGAGACCGCTGGCCCCGCTCACTGGTTTAGGTGAGACCGCTGGCCCCGCTCACTGGTTTAGGTGAGACCGCTGGCCCCGCTCACTGGTTTAGGTGAGGTCGCTGGCCCCGATCACTGGTTTACGTGAGACTGCTGGCCCCCCTCACTGGTTTAGGTGAGACCGCTGGCCCCGCTCACTGGTTTACGTGAGACCGCTGGCCCCGCTCACTGGTTT
Organism: Mixophyes fleayi; assembly: GCF_038048845.1. Classification (NCBI taxonomy): domain Eukaryota; kingdom Metazoa; phylum Chordata; class Amphibia; order Anura; family Limnodynastidae; genus Mixophyes; species Mixophyes fleayi. Next base: position 122,933,400 of record NC_134410.1, on the reverse strand, counting down.
AGGTGAGACCGCTGGCCCCGCTCACTGGTTTACGTGAGACCGCTGGCCCCGCTCACTGGTTTACGTGAGACCGCTGGCCCCGCTCACTGGTTTAGGTTAGACTGCTGGCCCCGCTCACTGGTTTAGGTTAGACCGCTGGCCCCGCTCACTGGTTTAGGTGAGACCACTGGCCCCGCTCACTGGTTTAGGTTAGACCGCTGGCCCCGCTCACTGGTTTAGGTGAGACCACTGGCCCCGCTCACTGGTTTAGGTGAGGTCGCTGGCCCCGCTCACTGGTTTAGGTTAGACTGCTGGCCCCGCTCACTGGTTTAGGTTAGACCGCTGGCCCCGCTCACTGGTTTAGGTGAGACCGCTGGCCCCGATCACTGGTTTAGGTGAGACCGCTGGCCCCGCTCACTGGTTTAGGTGAGGTCGCTGGCCCCGATCACTGGTTTAGGTGAGACCGCTGGCCCCGTTCATTGGTTTACGTGAGACCGCTGGCCCCGATCACTGGTTTACGTGAGACCGCTGGCCCCGCTCACTGGTTTAGGTTAGACTGCTGGCCCCGCTCACTGGTTTAGGTGAGACCACTGGCCCCGCTCACTGGTTTAGGTGAGGTCGCTGGCCCCGCTCACTGGTTTAGGTGAGGTCGCTGGCCCCGCTCACTGGTTTAGGTTAGACCGCTGGCCCCGATCACTGGTTTAGGTGAGACCGCTGGCCCCGCTCACTGGTTTAGGTTAGACCGCTGGCCCCGATCACTGGTTTAGGTGAGACCGCTGGCCCCGCTCACTGGTTTAGGTGAGGTCGCTGGCCCCGATCACTGGTTTAGGTGAGACCGCTGGCCCCGTTCATTGGTTTACGTGAGACCGCTGGCCCCGATCACTGGTTTACGTGAGACCGCTGGCCCCGCTCACTGGTTTAGGTGAGACCGCTGGCCCCGCTCACTGGTTTAGGTTAGACCGCTGGCCCCGCTCACTGGTTTAGGTGAGGTCGCTGGCCCCGCTCACTGGTTTAGGTGAGGTCGCTGGCCCCGCTCACTGGTTTAGGTTAGACCGCTGGCCCCGCTTACTGGTTTAGGTGAGACCGCTGGCCCCGCTCACTGGTTTACGTGAGACCGCTGGCCCCGCTCACTGGTTTAGGTTAGACCGCTGGCCCCGCTCACTGGTTTAGGTGAGGTCGCTGGCCCCGCTCACTGGTTTAGGTGAGGTCGCTGGCCCCGCTCACTGGTTTAGGTGAGACCGCTGGCCCCGCTCACTGGTTTAGGTGAGACCGCTGGCCCCGCTCACTGGTTTAGGTTAGACCGCTGGCCCCGCTCACTGGTTTAGGTGAGACCGCTGGCCCCGCTCACTGGTTTACGTGAGACCGCTGGCCCCGCTCACTGGTTTAGGTGAGACTGCTGGCCCCGATCACTGGTTTACGTGAGACCGCTGGCCCCGATCACTGGTTTAGGTTAGACCGCTGGCCCCGCTCACTGGTTTACGTGAGACCGCTGGCCCCGCTCACTGGTTTAGATTAGACCGCTGGCCCCGCTCACTGGTTTAGGTGAGGTCGCTGGCCCCGCTCACTGGTTTACGTGAGACCGCTGGCCCCGATCACTGGTTTAGGTTAGACCGCTGGCCCCGATCACTGGTTTAGGTGAGACCGCTGGCCCCGCTCACTGGTTTAGATTAGACCGCTGGCCCCGCTCACTGGTTTAGGTTAGACCGCTGGCCCCGCTCACTGGTTTAGGTTAGACCGCTGGCCCCGTTCACTGGTTTATCATGATAATTATGTGACCAAATGCCAACAGGACTTTAAACCAATGTTGAATGATATAAAAGAAATGTTTAAGTCCCCCCCATGTATGTACCCCATGTTACCCTTTTATATTTCTGTACCCATTTTTTGGAAAAATAAATAAAAATAAGTAAAATGGTAACAGGCATAGACTACGTATGGAGGTCTATCAACGTGCGCCGTCACCATAACTCCACGTTCATGGACTCTATGCCTCATATTCATGAAACCTGCAGCTGTAGGTGGATCAGCAGCTGGACTCTGAGGGGGGAAATCAATTGGCCGCGTTACCGTACAGTTATTACGGTAATAGTGCGCTTAAATACCATTATTACGGTAGATTCAACGCTGATTCCCTGAGCTGCGAGCAGAAAGCCGGGTTAAATTTACCGTAATATCGGTAATAGGTTTAACGCTGCGCTATTTCGGGGGGAATTGAATTCCCCCCTCAGTCTCTGCAACACTTTCCAGAGCGAATTTTGTGTTGTGGATTTTATACTTAATATAAGTAATTTGTATTTATCATTTTCTTGTTCTTTGTGTCTGTGTTTATGTCTCTTTCTCTTGTTTGTTTCCTCTCATTTCCGTCTCTGTACGAGCCATTGGGGGGGAATGAAACGGGAATGTTTTTAATTACTGCACCTGTTGTGTTTTTTTAATTATCACCATGGTAATGAGGGTTGGGCGCAGAAGTCGGGTCCATTTTAACAAATGTCTGACACTTGCTCTGTTATACATTGGACTCCCTCAGCCTCTCGGCTCTCCTGGGATCTGTAGTTCCACAGCTCCAAGCGTTGTCACGTGGCTCTCAGCCAGATCTCACCTCTCTCTGTGACAACTGAAATAATTTATAACAATAAGTGGGCGTGGCTGATGGGGAAGTGGGCGTGTTTGTGTGGATCAGGGGTGGGGCTTATCTTTACCCATGCATGCTCAAAAGAGGACCCCACTCAGAAGAGTAGAGAAGGAACCATCGACGAGTGGACCACTCCCCACTCTCCCTCCAATTTTGCTATGGTGCAGTTATTGGCGAGTTCCTGTGTATACATAAAAGAGTTGAGCAATAGCTTAAGCATACTTGTCAACTCTCCCGGAATGTCCGGGAGACTCTTGAATTCCGGAGAGGTCTCCCGGGAGAGTATGGTATGTCCCCGAGTCTGCCCAATCCCTAGTGAAGTGGGCAGGATTTGGAGCATCCATGACACGAGTTTCGGGGAATCCCTTCATTTTGGCTCACCCCAAAATGACGCGGTTCGCTGAGCCCCGCCCCTACACACCCGCCTCCCCCCCAGGTGCCAACATTTAAAAGTTGCCAAGTATGAGCTTAATAGAAAATCTGAAAGGTTGAAATGAATGAATGGAGGTAATGATGTGGAAATAGGTTGGACTTTGAATTGACGTTTCCATCCTGTGCAATTTCAGGGGTATCCGCAAACCAAAGGGGCATATTTTCCAAGGGGAAGGGGGGGGTCCAAAGACTGCCTAAATAGTCCCCATAGTTGTGTACACAATGTAACTTTTAAACTTTTTTTTATTTTCTTCTATTGCGATATGTTGTTTTTCTGCCGGTTTCGTGGCTGGAACCCTTTAATTAAACAGTGTTTTGTTCCGCAGTTGAAAGCTTTCATTCCGAGATGCCTAAAAATAGCCAGATCCCAGTTTTTCCAGCTGAATGGCGTCGGAAAATGGGGATGGCGGGTGTCACAGGTGTCCTTATCGGAGGCTATCACTTAAGTGCCTCCCTTAATTATAATGCAAATCTCAGTAATTGCCGTAGCGAGGGCATGCTGTTCGGTACAGTGACAGGCAGGACTCCGCAGCATCTGCAGAGAGTTGCTGATGGGCCCTCCAGCTGTGCAGGTAAATCACACTTGTATTTTTATTTTCTGGAATAGTAACTTAGTTTCCAGGAGACGGAAAAAGACTCGTCCCTCCTGCTGCAGTCTCCTTTCACTTTTCAGTCTTTGATTCCTGCAGAGGACGCACCAGATAATCAATATATTTTATTTTGTACAAGAAGTTGGCCGGATGCACAAAATTCTCAGCTCCCCAAACCGCTGATGGTTTATAAATTTAAGGACAGAACTTCGTTGTCTACATCAGCCTAGAGAGGCACTCGCCTAAGGCGGCACCGTGCAGGGGGAGGCAACGGTCTATAGTCATTATATTTACATTTATCTGTCATTTCAGAATGTATCACCGAATGTGGACTGTCCCTTCTGAATCAGGGCAGATGAGAGGTATGAATTGGTTCTAAAAAAATTCTCCAAATTCAGGCTGTTCACTGCAGTGTAAGCTGGGCACACACTAATGCAGGGGTCAGGGAACTTTTTTACCTTTTACCCCCAAATATATTTAGATACGCAGACGTTACCCCCTTGATTTGAAAGGAAGGAAATCATATATTATTAATTTTTGGAATTCAAAATTTTATTGAATCTATTCAAAATGTCTTTGAAAGCTTCAACTTCAAAACTTCAGGTTTTGGAGAAATGATGTTGCTTCATTTTTTATACGAGAGCATCAATATTGGGGCATTTTGATGTCAGAGCAATTTGGATACAGTCTTCAGCGTCCAATCGATTTCTCTGCTATTATGTTCGGTAGAGTGGAAAATCCTTGTTGGCAAAGGTAGGTTGTTGCAAAAGGCAACAGCTTTTTGACTGCCTCCTTATGTGCAATTTTGATGCCTTTGCAGCTGTTGACATCCAAAAATATGACAGATCTGCTTTGTTTTCAAATGCAATACCTGCTTCATTATTACATCTAAGCTCAAGATGTGCCTCTGCCAACCCTTCAGGCTCTTCTGGTACAACAGCAATTTCACATGTAAAGGGGTCTACAATCCAACTGACAGCATGTGAATCGGCAGCATTACCCCCAGGAATTTCATTTTTTTTTTAATTTAAATTAAATTTTTTATTTATTTATTTTTTTAATTTAAATTTTTTATTGGTCAGTACTAACCACTGCATATCGGGAACAACCCACAAGACCTGCCGTTTTGGAGATGCTCTGACCGAGTCTTTTAGTCATCAAACTTTGGTCCTTGTCAAAGTCGCTCAGATCCTTACACTTGTCCATTGTCAGTGTAACGAGATCATCCACGTTATTCACTTCACTTGTCAGTGGTTTTAGTGTCGTGGCTGATGGCTGTACATGGGGTATAATTAGTATTTTTCGGAGCTACAAATTCCGAAACTCTGGGCCTGATTCATTAAGGATCTTAACTTAAGAAACTTCTTATTTCAGTCTCCTGGACAAAACCATGTTACAATACAAGGGGTGCAAATTAGTTTTCTGTTTTGCACATAAGTTAAATACTGACTGTTTTTTCATGTAGCACACAAATATCAACTTTACATTTCAGTGCACAAATAAGCTATCAAGTGTTTGTGTGCTACATGAAAAGACAGTCAGTATTTAACTTATGTGCAAAACAGAAAACTAATTTGCACCCCTTGTATTGTAACATGGTTTTGTCCAGGAGACTGAAATAAGAAGTTTCTCAAGTTAAGATCCTTAATGAATCAGGCCCCTGTCTTTAAATGAAAAGTTGACACGGAGGTCTCTGTTGTGAAACTGAGAGTCACAGTATGCTATGCTGGGACTTATAGTACTACAACAGCTGGGAAGCTACAGGTTGTTGCCATAGCCCCACTCTACAGTATTGACCTTGTTTTGAAAAGCAAGAGGCACAGACCCCCCCCCCTCACCACCCCCCCTCCCGCCATCAGGTCTTTATGCAAAGGAGATGCCCTCCTTGCAAGATCCAGGCTTTGAAAGTGATGACCGCCTCTCCAGGGGGCCTTCATCCCAACTTCAGAAGCACCAACACTGTGATTGATGTCTGGTGGCAGTAAAGTCATTAATTTTCATGGGGGCTTAATTGACTATGAACAATAGACGGAGGCCCTCAGAGCCTCTCACCTCCCACTAACTCCAATTCTTTCAGACTTCTGCAGGACGGGAAAAGTGTGAGAGAGGAGAGAGCTGAAAGTGAGAGTTTAAAGTCCTCGGAGGGATTAAGAGGGAGAGTTACAAATGAGTTATCACAACCGCCTCTTATACGTCCTCACAAACCCACCCAGCGATTTGTTTATCCACCATGGCGCGGCCTCGGGGCAAGACGTGGTTTTTGTAAGAAAGAAACAGGACCCCGTATAGTAACATCTGTATCTGGGAGGAATATCGGCCGCTTCTCTTTTTTTATCTTCAATTTAGTTCAGCTTTCTCTTTATAATACAAATTAAAAACCTCAGTTTTGCCCGAAGAAAAGGCCCTAGTACTATTTATTGGTGCAGTGTGATATTGTTTTTTTTATCATTCGGATATTTGTATTATGTCATCAGCATCATATATATGATAATTATAGTGTGGAAAACGGTGATTATTTTATTTTGCACTTTTTAGAAATCCTGGGAATATACTACTATACAAATGCAAAGTCATTTATTTAAATATAGATATACATGTAAAATGATGATTAATTATTATCATCACCATTTATTTATATAGCGCCACTGATTCCGCAGCGCTGTACAGAGAACTCACATCAGTCCCTGCCCCGTTGGGGCTTACACGTGACGTCTACTCCGTCCTTACCCAGCTGCTAATCCCCCAGCACTGTGTAACCTCTATAAGTAGTTACAGTTTCCAAATACTGGATGTATCTGATCATTTCTTTACTAAGAAGACCAACTCGTTACCTGGAGCTGATCTAACGAGCTGTTCTTTTCTACCTGCGCTAATGAGCGATTATAAAGTGCTGAGGAGATCGTTAAGGAGATGTGTCAAACATTTCACCTATAATTGTGCAGCTTTCCTGTTACTGGGTGAGGTCTATGTGATGTTACTAACTGGCGGAGAGCAAACAGCAATTTAAAAACAGACCTCTGCACCGCTGCTATCTGTGCCCCAAATACTTCTCTAAAGGGGTTCGTTGCAAATCCAGAGTTGCAGTACAGTAGGGCGCAATTGTCTCACACCGCCTTCCCTCTTCTGCAGCTGCGTCACAATCAGTCCTGCGACATCGCAACAACGTAAACTACTCTTTGTAAGTACAGTCCTGGCCAAAAGTTTTGAGAATGACACAAGTATTGGTTTTCACAAAGTTTTGCTGCTTCAGTGTTTTTAGTAAAGGTAAGCCCGATCCGAGCACTGTTCGGGTATTCCCGCCGATCGCAAAACTCAAAACGAGGCTTTTCGTCAATCCCGCCGTCGGATCTCGCAAGATTCGGATTCTTTATATTCCCCGCTTGCCGCCGCCATCTTCACTCGGGCATTGATCAGGGAAGAGGGAGGGTGTGTTAGGGGTGTCCTCTGTCCTGCTCATTCCTGTGGTTCTGTCCTGGTCAGTACAGTGGTGCTGTCCTGTGCTATGTCCTGCTTAGTCCAGTGGTGGTGCTGCCATTATTCCAGTGGTGCTGTCCTGTGTCCAGTACAGTGGTACTGCTATAGAAGTTCACTGATCCTACAGTATAAATCTATTGGTACTGCAATATAATAACTACGTTCACTGATCCTGCAGTGTAAGTCCATTGGTACTGCTATATAAGTCCACTGAACCTGCTGTAAAAGTCCAGTAGTTTGGTAGGCCCTGTCGCTGAAATGATTGGTTTGTTAAAGTGCGCATGTCGTATTTCACCAACATCAGGGTGGGTGGGAGGGCCCAAGGACAATTCCATCTTGCACCTCTTTTTTTGGCATTATGTGCTCTTTGGGGCCTAGTTTTTCAAACTGCCATCCTGTCTGCCACTGCAGTGCCACTCCTAGATGGGCCACGTGTTTGTGCCGCCCACTTGTGTCGCTTAGCTTAGACATCCAGCTACCTCGGTGCAACCTTTTGGCCTAAAAACAATATTGTGAGGTGTGAGGTGTTCAGAATAGACTGGAAATGAGTGTAAATTAATGTTATTGAGGTTAATAATAGTGTAGGAGTGAAAAAAAAAAAAAATCTGGATTTTAGCAGTTTTATTGCCTTTTAAAAAAAAATCAGAACCCAAAACCCAAAACCTTGAGGGGGGTGTTTTGGCAAAACCCATTAGAACCCAAAACACGAAAAGTGGCCGGTGCACACCCCTAGTTTTTAGACCTTTTTGTCAGATGTAGCTATGGTATACTGAAGTAATTTCGAAATTTTGGGTCCATGGCTCCCCAGACCTTAACCCAATTGAAAACTTGTGGTCCATCCTCAAGAGGCGGGTGGTTAAACAAAAACCCACAAATTCTGTCAAACTCCAAGCACTGATTAGACAAGAATGGGCAGCCATCAGTCAGTATGTGGTCCAGGGGCGAATTGCAGAGGTCTTCAAAAAGAAGGGTTAACACTGCAAATATTGACTCTTTGCATAAACTTAATGTAATTGTCAATAAAAGCCTTTGACACTTATGAATTGCTTGTAATTATACTTCAGTATAACATAGCAACATCTGACAAAAAGGTCTAAAAACACTGAAACAGAAAACTTTGTAAGAACCAATACTTGTGTCATTCCTAAAACCTTCGGTCATGACTGTAGATAATATATACAATATAAAACAAGTGTCTATAGTCACATAGCAGTACATTTCAGGGGCAGCGATAAACCATAGGGGTATCATTTTATTACTCTGGATATACATATGAATTCTAAGTGTTTTTGTGTCCATTTAGAAGATGAACACTTTATTGATCAGGGAATTAGTAAATGAAAACACGTTAACTCCTTTCCTGAAACCTTCTAAGGCTTCTGCATTTCTTCAAACAGACATCAAAGATGCTTTGATGGACTCAGAGCCCATCTTCAATCTCCTCAGACCTCCCCTCTCTCACCCAGACTCCAGAATAGAAGCCGGGCTGACAAAAATACATCATTAGTGGTTTCAATTACATCCCCCCCTCACTTCACACACTAATCCTATTAAGACTCCCATATTCATTGGCCTTTTCCTTAGGTGACCTTACAGCGGGGATAGATAGACATTGCTGACCTCGGGACACTGTCTTATTAAGACCACGAGAGTAGACTGAAATGGTCCACCAGCCTCTTATTAGAGGATCAGAGGCCCGTCTCATGCCATCACTGTGGTGGTAGCCATTTTGTGGGCTAGCCCAATATTTCTGAGTATACAAGGGGCACGAATATTGGTTCAGTCGCTATAATGGCCACCTCTAATGTGCGTAGAGAGATGGCTACACTTTAAAAGGCACATCCAGCGATATATATAGCACATTATATACAGATATTGGGGGCAGGGGGTGCCTGAGGACATGAAGGAAATCCAGGATATTAAAAGCAAACTCTTTTCCTTCCCATATGTAGCTGTACGTTTATTTAATACATACAGGATCCAAGCCTGGGTGTCATTTTCAGAGTAACTGGTCGAATGACATCCCGCGCCATTCAGGGCCTTTTATAAGCACATTGTACAGTCCTGCTTAATTATAATTCTGCATAATTGGGACACGATAAGAGGGCAGGGCGTCTTAATAATATTTTATGAGGTGATATGACTTCCACATGATGTGCGGCAATTTATGAATCGATGGAACGCAGTCTGTGAAAAGAAAACCAACAGAAATTAATTAGGATCTCAGTGATTGGCTATAAAAAAAAAAAAAGAGGTTGCCCCAGGGGGAGCAAAGAGTTAATGGAGGGAAACAGGTGCTGGACGGAGAGTTATCTCCTCTCTCCGAAATGAAATTGACACGGAGGACTCTTCATAAACAGAGTAGCAGGAGTTCTGGGCCTGTGATAATGAAGCCATTTCATGTCCCACACGGCAGGTTACCCCGGACTAACAAAGGCATTTTGTCTGACCGGAGATAAGGGAGCAGTTTATTGAAGAGGTTTCAAGAGCGGATCGCAGGATGATATTATCCTCGCTCCCAGAAGAGGCCGTCGGACCCGATATATTTGAAAAAAAGAATTGAACGTTAACTTCCACTAAAAAAAAATTTTTTTATATATAACTCTGACGGCAATTTTTAGTCATCATTTTGCACCTGGTCTCACTCTGGGATTCTGTACCGTCTGTATTTCGAATCAGCATCATCTACTTGGAGTGATAACACGTATATGTGTATTATCTTGCATTATTACTGTACCTACACAGTATATAATTTATTATTTTGCATTATTACTGCACAGTTACATTCAGGATGTCACTGCCAATATTTCCATTGTGCAAAATCGTTATAAAAAAAGAAAATGGGTTTGAAGCACAAAAAAAGCAATTTTTTCGTTATCTATGTCAAAAAAATAATAAACTGGAAACAATATTGTTTTGAAGCTCAATATTAATTTGTAATTATTTTTTTTCCCGCTGCAAAGGACAGGTGGAAAGGAGGGTGACGTTTTGTAGTGCAATTTTACCTCAGAAAACACGTTATTTAATACTCTCGAGCTGAATAAATTCTTTGATCATTTTGTGTAAAAATAGTCACTTTATTTTAAAAGGATATTTGGTTTATTTCACTTTTGAGACCTATGGGCCGATTAAAAAGGAGTTTTACGGCGACACAGAAAGTAGCTTTCCTGGTTTTGACAGCCAAAGTGTCCCCGACGTTCAAAGGAAGCGCCAACTCGCTGGACCACAGGCGAGAAAAAATAGGGAATAGTGAGCGGGAATGTTCAACCATTCCCAGCAGCAGACAATCTGGGCCCGTTTCCAGTATAACTGGGAGATTCACAAGCCTCATTAGTGGTTTTCAACACTGGGCGCTTGTGATTGGCTGAGAGGACATATGTCATGTGATCTCAAGACGGCCCCCGTCAGGGGCAAACGCAGGATTTGTAGAGGGGAGTTTCCACACCACGCCGCCAGTGGGCGTGACCAGCATGCATGGGGGCATGGCTATAATATTAGACAGTGCTTGGCTGCTCTCCAACTCTTCCTATCCCCATAATATACATGGACAGTGTTGCGTGCACTACTGTTAGGTGCACGCAGCTCTCTCTTTTTAAGCAGAGCCGTGTGAGGCGGGAGCAGGGTCCAGCCACCTCAATTATACAGTGCCCCAGGCTTGTAGGGGGTTTCCAGGCGCTAGGAAACCCCCCTCCCCCCTTAGTTTGCCTATGCCCGCGGTTATTAATTAATGCCAGAATTTTCATTGTGAAGATAATTTTGATAAAGTGGGCTGCCTTCCTAACCCAACAATGATCCGCTATACTCACCCCAAAACATAATAAAATTATTCTTGCAAACTCAATTATATTAAGTTTTTAAACTCAACTCTCAACAGACGATTGTTAAATAATCTCTCGGATACATTGTGCTGTCGATGTACGTTTCAGGCACCACGGATCTTGGTGCGCTGTAATCCCTATCATTATACGTATATTGAATTTTAATATATATTTTTTGCCATGTAAAATACTCAATAATTCTTAACATCTAAAATCTACAGAAGAAGATTATAAATGATAAAAATGGGGACAAATCTTTAAAAGTTGGGATCGTCCACGGCACCTACAATTTGCTAAAGTGCCATGAAGTTAATATTAACGTCTATTTATATAGCACCAGCATACTTTTCAATGCGGAGCGATAAAACAAGATAAAGAGGTAAAAGGTTGTTTAATTTAAGATAGCAGTTACTAGAGACCTTGTCACTGACCTGAAAAGCTTGCAATCTGAGAATTACGATTGGGGATTTTACTCGGTTTCCTTTGTGAGTCTTTCTCTGAGCGGGAATTATATGTCCTATAAAGACTGGGAATAACGGTATGTCCATTATATGTTTTTTTTCCTTTAGTATTGAGATTAGCAGACCCTCGTAAAATAAACACAATTAATTGACATTATTTCAATATAATGGGCCAAAGACTGGCTGCCTTATTGTTCCTGGTGTGGGAATTAAAAAAAAAAAAAAAAGACGCAAATGGTCATTTAATTAAATTACGGAGATAAAGAGGACATTTCAAGGTGTCTTCAGTGACAATCTATCAGGCTTAGACAATAAACACAAAAGCTCAGCCCCTGCGCCTTTTCTTTTAACAAGATAACCCCATCTCTCCCAGCTCACAATTTCCCTCCGCCATAGTACATAAAGGGGCTGTCAGCGGGGAGAATGGGACCTTGCAGAAATAAGATATATGAGCGTTTTAAACGGTCTCTGGGCTAATGGTCTTGTCAATTGTGTCACAGCCACCGAGAATCCACTGTGAAAAGTTTCCTATTGTTTTACAATATGGCAGAGAGTTGGAAATAGTGGGTTAGCGAGAAAATGAACTGAAATACAATGACCCGATACAGCCGGACAATGGTGGCCTGTGAGAGCGCAGCATTAAACGAGAATCCGTTTTATATATTTCATGTATAAACATATAGAAATAAATACATATGTATAGGGGTACGTAGATAAAATTCTTTGTTAGTGGTTGAAAATATTATTCTGTGGGCAGAAAGGTGGCTCAGTGGTTAGCACTTCTGCCTCACAGCACTGGGGTCATGAGTTTGTTTCCCAACCATGGCCTTATCTGTGTGGAGTTTGTATGTTCTCCCCATGTTTGAGTGGGTTTCCTCCGGGTGCTCCAGTTTCCTCCCACGCGCCAAAAACATACTGGTAGGTTAATTGGCTGCTATTAAAATTGCCGTTAGTCTCTGTGTGTGCTTGTTAGGGAATTTAGACTGTAAGCTCCAATGGGGCAGGGACTGATGTGAGTTCTCTGTACAGCGCTGCGGAATTAGTGGCGCTATATAAATAGATGATGATGATGATACTGTGTATAGCGTATGTGGATTTAAAGACTCTCCCAGTGGATTAGACCTCTCAATGCCTAATTAACAGTTAATTATCCTGTCTGGGGATGAGAATATCAGTACTTTGGCACCTCTTGTGCTGAGAGCTTCTGATTGGATGGTTGCCCAGCTCTCCAATCAGGCTTCTCGACTTAAGTTAACTCTGGGGTGTTGAAATTCAACATTCTTCCGTCTCCTCCTCAGTTTACCGATTGACAATCCGCCTCCTGCGAATTTGCTATATGGCGGAGTGATTTTAGTTTGGTCTCTGGTTGGATGCCGAGAGGCGGAAATAAAAGGATTCTTTACTCTGAAAATTACCATCAAATGAGACGACCTCCTATTGGCCAAAGTATACAAAATTTATTTTAAATTTTTAAAGTTTTCTCTAGACTGTCAATGAAAATTAGGGACTTTGGGATTTTTATATAAAGCCTTGTCAGTACTAGTCCACAGATGTGAGGCAATCTATTCAGATGTTCTAGACTCCGATCCGGACTCTATGTGACTCAGCAGACAAGCCCCACCCAGAAATGTCAAATTTTCGCCCAGAATCGCCCACTTTGGGGCCAAACTCCGTCCGATTTCGCAAACTCCATCCGTTTACGGCCCCTGAATCGGAACATTTGTGATGTATAGTTATTAATATTTATCCCATATATATAGAAATGAGTTACATTTTTTCCAAGTGTGTCTTTCTATCGTCAATCACCAGAACAGCTGCACTCGCAGAACAGTGCTCCACAGAATCACGTAGACAGAATTAGGAGTGGGGAAGAGGCAGCGAATCAATGTACAGTAAGAGCGGGTTGAGATCGAGGGCATGCACATTCGTCCCTGCCAACTTCTAGTGATAACTACATGTATGCCAGAACATGTGTTTGCAAGTAAGGGCAACTATAAAAATGCATTTTCTGTACAGAACGCATTAAGTATGATTTATTGCATGTTAAAAAACAAAACAAAAAGCATTTTAAAAAGTAGTTTTATTAATGATTATAGTATTAAGAGTTGCTTGTTCTGATGCATGGTGTGTATCTTGCAGTCTGTTCAATCCATCTGCGCACAGCGAGTACCGTATAGCCAGTGCGTACTTATACCCAGATTATAATGGAAACGACTCTTGAGATCCGCTTGCACTTGAACACAGGTGGACGTGAGTGCAATTTACGACCATTTTTTTTTTTTAAACGCAAGTTGCGTTCACACAGCGTTTGATGATGAATCGGGCCCATAGTCTATATAACCTGTAAGTGACTGGGAAATACTGCGGTAATGTTCCATATCAACCACTAGATGTCCCCCCTGCACAGTTTTCGCTATTCTGAACATCAGGACTAGAGATTAGCAAAACGAAATTTCATGTGAATGGAGTGTTGCTGTGGAATGGGCCATTTCGCAGAGGTCCCGGGGATACAATCTTCACATTCTGCTCCTGCTTTGTCAGTCCACAGAACACCATTCCGCGCTTAGATGTCATTTTGAAGAACTTATAGTCTATGACTAGTGGCTGGGACGCCCGTGGTCCATTAATTTGGCTGTAGTAAGTGTAGTACTGGGAATAATACTTCATTACACATGTGTACTAATTATTTAATAATAGTATAATAGTAATAATGACATTGCCTGATTAGAATTCATTGTGGCGTTTGGAAAGCTTAACCAATGTGACTGTTATATATCTAATCACAGGACACCTTCACAACGAGCGACGGGTGGGGTCTAATTATTTAGTTGGATCACTCTGTTGCTTAAAATCATTGTTAAAGGGATCTACTTTGGCTTTAAGCCATGGAGTGATCCAATCCCTTTTAAATACCAACACAGGGGCAAACGCAGGATTTGTAGAGGGAGGTTTCCACACCACGCCGCCAGTGGGCGTGACCAGCATGCATGGGGGCGTGGCTATAATATTAGACAGTGCTTGGCTGCTCTCCAACTCTTCCTATCCCTATAATATACATGGACAATGCTGCGTGCACTACTGTTAGGTGCACACAGCTCTCTCTTTTCAAGCAGAGCCATGTGAAGCGGGGGCAGGGTCCAGCCACCCCAATTATACAGTACCCCAGGCTTGGCGGGGGGTTTCCAGGCACTAGGAAACCCCCCTTGGTTTGCCTATGAGTAACACAAGAGCATTGAAGTCAATCACCCTGGTATTTGCAGATTAGGAAACACTCACATTAATTTAGAGTTTAAATAAGCCCTTGCCTAATAGCACTTTCACTGTAGGTATCCTTATTTTGCACAAATGCTGAATTCTGTCTTCTCATTGCCGAAAATTGTGACAAAAGCCCTCTATGCAGAAACTACCAATTTTTAAAAGACACAGATGTGTATATTTCATGCTCAGCATACACATATAAGCCATAGAGGGCTGACGCGGAGAGTAGTTACTAAAAATTCTGATATATGTAATTTTTGGCTGTTCTCTAGAAGCTACCTCCAAGCCGCCGATCTTCAGAGGCAATTAACGCAATTCTAAAGGCAGAAAACTGCGAGCAAATTCCAGTTCTCGGGTGGTCGACGTTAAGTGACTTTCAAGCAACAAGACACAAATTACCCCTGACACAAAGAGGCTGATGTACGGACATTGCTGCTGGAATTAAACAGCCTAAATGACTCTTGTGTCACTAATGGAAGTCAGAGTTTGTGAATCTACGGGGCAGGCTGTCAGAATCTCTACTCGAGGACGCTACCGGTTTTGTCATCAGCCAAGCGGGCTGATCTGAACGGGATACATGTGTGAGGACATCCTGACAACCTGCCCAGTTAGTGAGAACCAGAGAACGAAGCAGGAATAATTTGATTGGACGTCTGATATTGAATGACTCCATAGTTCTCTGTGCAGAGAATTTATAGACGTCAGTTAATATACCGTGATATTTCTGTCACACGGCTTTACTGCAGCGCAAATGTTATGGGTCGTAGGGGTAGATGTACCAAACATTCTAAAAAGGAGAAATGGAGGTATTGCCCGTAGCAACCAATCAGATTCTAACTATCACTGTTCTAGAATGCGCTAGATAATTGACAGCTAGATTCTGATTGGTTGCTACGGGGAACACTTCCACTTTTCCTTTTCAGAATGTTTTGCTAAATCTACTCCTAAGTGATTGACATCCCTGTGGCTTCTCTTGCGCATATGAGGTGGATATCACTTTAAATAAACTGAAAGAGGGGTGACTTGGAAGTTTGGTGGGTTTTGTCTCACTGAGCACCCGGAGCTCGCATAGAGGGATCACCAAAAATTAATTAGAGTACGTCCACACTGCATTTTTAAAATGCACTTTATATGCAAACGCTCAGTGACCCAGGGATCGTTGATGAAGGAAACACTGTGAACTGGATTTTTTCAGACGCATTTTGGTGTTAAAATCCCGTACGCCATAATAACACGGATAAATGTTCCCCAGGGCTAAATATGCATTAGACTTGCGTCTAAACCGCCTTTTAAAAACTGTAGTGTTAATGGATCCTCAAATGCATCATTTAAAACCCATGTACATGACAAGTGAATGAAGCGTATGAGCCGTTTCATTTATGAGTTGGTTCATTTTAAGCTCGGGGTTAAATGAGGCAGTGTATGAAATCTGCGCTTGGTAACGATGGCCAACAGCAATCCATATTAGCCACTTTAGGTTATGAGACTTATGTACGTGAATTTAGAACGCACGTGAGCGCATTAATCCCCCAGCTTTTTACCGTACACTGTCTATTAATAGTCATTTACTTTGCAAATCTATTTTCCAGCGTAGACATTTAAGCGCTTGTGTCTGAACAACGGATATTCAAACATCAATGTCGGCGCATGTCAAACGTGAACACGTTTGATCACGCCGTGGGTTAGAGAGCGCATGTGCCTGCGTTAGGGAAAGTCAGCTGACCTCAACGCTTTTGACTTAAGTTGAATACAAAAAAAGATGGAGCATGCAGCAGGCGATAAAAAATCCCTCAGCAACGCAAGTACGAACGTGTGGGAATGGTGACAGGACGGATGGGGACGGGGCGAACCGCATTTTTTTGGCCCCAAGGCGCAAAAACGCAAAAGCATCACTTTGCCGCGGAGGGAGGGGCCACAATGGCAGCATCCGCACCATGGAGGCTCCTATCCTGCCCATTTCACTAGGAAGAGATTAAGATGCGGGACAATGGCCTGCTCTCCCGGGAGCCCTACCCGGAATTTGGGAGTCTCGCGGACATTCCATTGTTTACTCACGTTCATAGAGCACACATAATGAAGTTAATAAATTACCCAATTTGTGCTCCTTCAAGCGGGCTCTTAAAACTCACCTGTTCCTTAAGGCCTACCAACCATCCACTTAACCTCTCACCTCTTCTAGTTCTCCCCTGCCCCCTTTCTCTCTCCCCGTTGCTTCACTGG
The DNA here is from genome assembly GCF_038048845.1 of Mixophyes fleayi. Classification (NCBI taxonomy): domain Eukaryota; kingdom Metazoa; phylum Chordata; class Amphibia; order Anura; family Limnodynastidae; genus Mixophyes; species Mixophyes fleayi. Next base: position 122,916,536 of record NC_134410.1, on the reverse strand, counting down.
CTCCCTTATGTACCTGATTCTGTTTACCCTCCCTTAGGATGTAAGCTCGTATGAGCAGAGCCCATCTTCCCTCCTGTCTCCATACCTGTTCTTCCACTCCGTCTCTACTGTATCTGCCTGCCTGGAGTTTCTGAAGTTCTGGTACTTTGTGTTTATTGTTCTGTACTGTCTTACCCTGTATAGTCTACTGTTTGTACCATGTACGGCGCTGCGGAAACCTTGTGGCGCCTTACAAATAAACGATAATAATAATAATAATAATAATAATGATTAATTATTAGATGGTACATTTAATGAAAAGAGGAATTATGGGGTTCAAAAATGCACGAGTCAGGGGTGAATGTCTGACACGAATATATGTGTTAGCTTCAACTATTTGTTTTAGCGATGAATGAATTCTATAATGTACAGCAATATCGAATGTTGGAAATTAAATCTCCAATCCAGGCACCGGGGTGAATATGGAGCCAATACAGACATGTTGTGTGAATATTAATGGACAGACAGAGATCAAACAGTCTCTGAGGCTTTGCAGATAGTGAAAGTAATGGCTGAGACAGGTACTATCTGATACCCTGCTAATAATTACCTCAGGTGATGTCTAGATTCCTTTGAGGCTTCTATAGTATGTAAATGCACCGACCTCACCCCTGGCTCCAAACTCTTTATTATCCAGCAAAGAGCCCCTGGAAACTAGGTGTCTGACTTAAGATGGCTCTGATAGGAGTAATGAGGCAGACATGATAGGGATCAGTGTAAACGTCACAGCACAGACTGAGAGGGCCAGGAGGACGGTGTCATGATTGGGGTGTGAGTTCGGCTGTATAACACTGATATGACAGCGGTGTAAGTGGACGTAAACACATAGCCAGCGTAAGTATTCCTAGCATAGGCAGCCATTTTATGAGACTATCCCTGAGAATGCAGCCTCTCCAATCGCTAGTGATTTTGCTGGCTTTAACTTAATTAATGGGTTGAATTGCCGAGAATATTGGTTCCTCTGACAAAATGGCTGCCCCCCCCAGTGTTCCTCACAATGTCCCACAGTAACATAAATAGTGTATGGATAGAGAGCATACTCATGAATATTTAGTTCAACTCACAAAATGGCTGCCTCGGTGTCGGAAGGGTCAGTGCTGCAATCTATGGCGGCCCCCTGACGGAAATTGCGCGTGCGTCAACCTCTATTCCAATCCCAAGAACCGGATCTTAAGGGGGCATGTCACCTGTACCGAAAAAATAAATAAATATCAGCATAGGTGAGCTGGCAGGATGCCTGGAAAGCAAAGGCACCCTCCTGCAGGGGCAAACGCAGGATTTGTAGAGGGGGGTTTCCACACCACGCCGCCAGTGGGCGTGACCAGCATGCATGGGGGCGTGGCTATAATATTAGATGGTGATTGGCTGCTCTTTAACTCTTCCTATCCCCATAATATACATGGGCAATGCTGCGTGCACTACTGTTAGGTGCACACAGCTCTCCCTTTTCAAGCAGAGCTGTGTGAAGTGGGGGCAGGGTCCAGCCACCTCAATTATACAGTGCTCCAGGCTTGGAGGGGGGTTTCCAGGCACTAGGAACCCCCCCCCCCCCCTCTCGATTTGCCTATGTCCTGCCAAGCTTACCATATTCCGTTGGCCCTGTGTCTCACATCCATTTTAAGTTTATTTAAGCTTACATAAAAGCAAATGGGATGTTCAACGAGTAACTATATGTTTCTGGATTATACACATTTGCAGATCAATTGTTCCTTTAAAATTAAAGTACAAAATCTAAGACCCACAACAAGCGACAGGAGACATAGACCTAATTCCTGGTTTATCAAGATTCACAAGTGGGAATAAACTGTGCAACGTGAGTGTACCTGAAAAAAGGGGTCCTGAGCTTCTCTTTAATGGCCTTAGAAGACGACTGCAACGCACAGAATTTCCCTCTAGCAAGGGGTTAATTTACCTATTTACGGCACCTATTAAAAAAAGTGTGTCGGCTCATTACCACAGCCTAACGATCAATAAGTCATTTAATAAACAATCGATGCGGTGGAGGCAGATTGCCGTGGCTGTTTGATGGGGAAGTCAGCCATGTACAAATAATTAATCTAGTGTTCTCATTGGCAACACAAACGTAAACGTCTGCAGCGCGGAGGCGGACATCTTGTGTGAGGATTTTGACACTGCCACTTCATGGTCCAAAGAGCCTCTCTCATTTGTAGGGCGTGATAGTGCAAAGGCTGGGGTGATGGCAGGAGGAGAGACGGGTGTTCTGCCCACATCATTACTTGGGGCTCTTTATTCATCTCCTGGCATTTATAAAGCTTATTTGAGCATATCATGCAACTTTGCAGTCACGTCATACAGTGCTTAAATAATAGGCCATACTACACGTGCTGATGTCATTGATGAGGTTCGGGGGGGGTATAGTTTTATAATGAATGGCAAAACATGGCCGATATAAAATTCCAATTTAGAATACAACTTTAGCTCAACACTTTTGACGCTGTGACGAACGGCCAACCAATTCGCCAAAACCAGTCTTTTCACGACTTGTCTACTAAACTCTTTTTCTTTAGTGCATTACTACATGGACCTGACTTAGTTTCCAGCCCAGAATTTGTTCAATGGCCACCCATACGCGCCGTCGCGTTAAAATAAACTGTCGTGTGCTGCAAGCGGACATCTCACACGTGACAAGATTACTGAGGGGCAGTTTGGGGCGAACACTTAGACCACTGGGTTTCTGAATTTGGCCTGAAAAGATTCCCATTGTCCGGCGATTCCACAGAAGGTTTTGAAGTCATTTTGAAGCCGTTTGTCATGCAAAACAAAGACACAGTGGAGATCAGTGACAATGTCCCGGGCCCCCCTGGATCCCACACTGTAATACCAAAACATCCATTCAGCCTTCTTCTAAAGGCCTGAATATTATCTATTAAGTCTTACAGCCCTTTGGCTGCTGGAGTCACTCTCTAACCCATGTGTATTATAAACCAGCCGCCATTCATCCTCCCTAAAACTCAATTAAAATATCAAGAGAATCAAAGGGCAAAAGGAGGAGAAAGATGTGCGAAAGTCTTAACATCCCCTTTCATTTTGCAAATACACACGAGACGAGAATCCCGGCAAGCTGGAAATTTTGTGTCCGGAACGAGTCCGGGAATTGGGGAAGAGAATTCCAGCAAGATGGAAACATCTCTTCAAAAACCGTAAGGCTGTGAGGTGTATTTATGAAACGTCAGCCGTAGCAGATCAAAGAGCCACTCAATTCATTCCCATGATCTTTTCATGTGTGTAAATTTCTACATAATATTATAACGCCGGTGTCAAAAAATATCCGGTGGTCTAAATTTTTCGTTCGTTATAAAAAGAAGGTGTAGGGTTATAGGGCCAAAATATTATACCTATGATACTTCCCACTGGAAGGGCACCGACATTGACGCACAGTGGTGGCAGCCATTTTGTGAGGTAAACTTTACTTATGAGAATACAGCCGACCAGTCCAAGAGGTGACATGGCAGATACAGAGGCACAAGGCACTTTGCGATGTCATTAGTTCCTTGGGTATTAATTAATAAAGGGGAATATTGGTTGGGCCCACAAAATCGCTCCTCCACTGCTTGCAGGTGACAGGTGCACTTGAAAGAGCAGCACAAGAAATTATCAGTTCACCGACGTCAAGCGCTACCTAATATTTGGATTTACCGCTGAAGTGTTAAAAACAAAAGGAAAATCTTCATTATTCCTGTCATGAAAACGGAATTTGTTTGTTAGATACGCTCCTCTTTACCCTAAATATGCCGGAGAATGTCTAGGGATATTTTCCTAGAAAGCTTTCTAAATATTTACGTAGCTCGTTCAATACTGTTACATTTAAGTGCAAAATGTGCATCGCACTAATAGCAACCAATCAGACACCTGCTTTCATTGTCTAACTTGCACTGGGCAGTTAAAAGCTAGTTGCTGATTGGTTGTCGTGGTTTAGTTAATATTTTGCACCTAAGCGCAATTAATTGATCAATTTCCACATTAATAGGGTTATATACGAACCAGAAAAGGTGAAAACCTGCAAAGCTTCTTTATGAGCGCAAGTGCGGCTACTCCAAGAGTATTTTAATGTGGTCACGCGCTCCACTGTTTTGGGGTTGGCGGATGCCGGGGGTTCCGTGGGCTATTATTGCAAGAAGTTACTTTATGAAGAAACTTTTGATAAAAGGGGCTGCGTTCTAGCCCACCAGGTTTCCATGACAACCGTTCACTCAAGCAGAAGGCGATCCCAAGCGCCCCTTACCCTGTAAGAGTTCCCATTAGCTCTTTTGAATGAGATCCACAAAACGATGAGCTATATTATCATCAGAGCATGAATCTGCTCCGGGATCATGCTTCAGCTGCACTGTTTTATTTAGTCTATATTATCACATTTGGGTTTTTTTGGGGGGGGGGTTTTCTTGCAAATTGTTGGTTTTACCCAGCCCGAAACATAATAAAATTATTTTTGCAAACTTTCATTTTGCTAGCAAGACGTTGAGCCATCATATTGTTCAAACTCATCACTGGACCTGGGATCGAACACCGACAGGGGTCCCATAAATCTTTTAGGCACCCCCGGAAAAGGCACCTGTTGTAACCAGTAAAAATGTCACCTCAAAGTCCTCCCTACTCCCATGACAGGTCCCTTTACTATACATTGCTGTTTTTCTCCTAAAACACTAAGCATGTGATGTCATGAAAGACCCTTCGCGCCGCTGTCCCACGCTCTCGCCGTTCGTCCCTTTAATTTTTCCAAAAAGCTTACATAGCTATACATAAAAATCACCTTGTCAGCATAAAGGAGAATTTTGTGCACGATACAGTATCACTAGCTTAGGGACTCACCTACAGGAGATGTTTGACGCTTTCCGGTGATCTTAACCCCAACATAGCTATATTGTGTACAAAATTCTCCTTTTTGTATATGCTGACACAGTGATTTTTATATATATATCGTTTGTTTCTGAGCACCGGACAACATTTTTTCTTTTATTTGCACTTGCACATTGGTCTTATTTGTCCTTAGCTGCCGTCTCGAATGACTTTATTCACTTGTACACATTTCATTAATTTAAAGAAGCGCGTCTTTTTCTCTTTCACTATTTACATACAATAATATCGCCACAACTCTGTACTTGGGGGGGAATGAACTAGTTTTCAAAACGTAGGCAAGTCAAAAAAAATGTTGCGCCGGTAAGTTTTCCATCCTGATGGCTTTTTCGACAGAGGTCATTTGTAGGTGAAGACACATGACGAAGTAGAAAACTAGCATTAGGTACGTGAATGGGAGACTGACTATATAAACTAGCAACCAGCTCATAACCAGCTCTGTCAGGGAACAAGCCACGGCTTGCAAATGCTGCAGGCTAATTTCTGTGTACGAGAATCTGCAGGCAGGGAACTACATTCACTCTCCTAGGTGGCAAGTTTCTGCAAGGCCTACAGGTGCCCCCCGAAAGGGTTAATGCGTACTGTCGGCCCGTGGGCTACTAATGCCAGCCCTGGTGTCCTATGCAGCCCTGTTCTGTGGGGGTGAGGTATAAATTGTACTCATTTAGGAACTGTCTGCACACATGAATTAGAGGCAGGTATGCAGGATGTTCATAGTACAGTATGATGCTGGTATTTAGTGTTTGCACAGCTGTGGGGATCCTGCGGGCTCATCTGTTGCTGGAGACATAATGAGAGGGTACAGGGACCCATTTGCTGTGCAAACTCTGCAAACTACTGAGCGGCAGGTTTTTTGCTTTTTTACAAAAATTGTGCACTGGTTTTGGGGATTGCACACAATTCAGCAGCTCCTTTAGTGTCGTGCAAACGAAGTGAGCCAGAATTATTATTACTATATATTATTATCATTATTATATATATTTTTTTCCCATTTTACAATAATATTATGATAACAGAAAGCAACGTGCAAAATATTTGAGACATGGGGTATTTCATATACACAAATAAAAAAGCATATCCCCTTGTGGATGATTTGCAGGCAGATAAGAAGTTCAAATGGAGTTGGTTCCTCCTTGATAGATGATTAAGAGCAGGTCATGTGATGATATGAAGCCTTGCAAGGTGAAGCCTTGATTGCCAAATCAGTTTAATGTAGACGCAGAACTGAATTTTGTATTTTTTTTACCAGCTTGTATCAAAAGTTTACATAGTTCTGAAGATTTCTCAACACATCAATGCACGCTTAAGGACCGTGAACCCAAATATGTGAGATGTCTTCTGTAAACAAGCTACTTCTGACTTGCCCAGTTTATATATGATGTTTATCTATAGGTACACAAGGCAGACACGGGTTTGTTTTCCAGTCTAAGGCAATTTCTCGGACCCAAGCAGTGGCCAGTGGCTCTCCGTGTACTGTGGAACTACAAATCCCAGCAGGGACACAAGACCTTATTGGGTACATTTACTAAACCGCGGGTTTGAAAAAGTGGAGACGTTGCCTATAGCAACCAATCAGATTCTAGTTATCATTTACTTAGTACATTCTAAAAAATGACAGCTAGAATCTGATTGGTTGCTATAGGCAACATCTCCACTTTTTTCAGACCCGCAGTTTAGTAAATACACCCCTAGAAATGTACGCCTTTAATAAGAAGGAAGGATTGAGACAATTACATAAAAATCACTGTAGACTAAATTCTTAAATGTTCCCTGTCTGTCAAGCAAGAAACCGGACGACATTAATACAATAATAGTTAGGATCCTTTAGTTTGATAAAGAAACTCTCTATTGTATTTGGTACTTGAGTCTAGTGTACATATATTATAATAAATTCTCTGTCTAGTGACAGTTCCATTGTGAATATAATAAGCTGCCCTTGACACAAAGCAAAAGACCATATTGACATAAATACAATTCCTGCTATGTATAATGCAATGCTGATTATAATTATTTCTCCACGCAATTATCTTGAATTATTTGCTTGCACAATAGCACTTATATTGGGGTGGCAAAGACATTGAAGGCATTCTGATTATTTTAGATCGGTGATCCTGAACCTACTTTGAGCAGTGCCAATGTGCCATTGTTCTGGGACCCCAAAATAGGTCGGAATGTGTTATAAATCTGACAATCAGGGGCTCATTACGGCCAATGCTGTACCCCACTTCAGGTCTCAGCTTGTTATATATGAACTGTACAGCACAGGCACTATATAGAAGGGTAGGTTACCAATGCAATCTCGTGGCTGTCCTTTGGAAATATATTACTTAAGGAGCAAAACTGCTTTAAAATAATAACTAAATCTAAAATCAAAACTGAACCCCCCAAAATTGGACCAGCTATTCAGAATTAACCTTCACTTGTGAATTTCGGATAATGAGTTATCTATACAAACATGCAAATTAAAAAACAACCACGATCATTTAAGATCATCAAAGCATCACACTGCATTAAATTGAAATATTATCTCTACTTGTTTTTTCTTTAAAAAAAAAAGCATAAAAATGAACTAATTTTTTTAGGTGCCTACTCACAAAGCAGTTGCCCTCCACCCCATACACTATATTACTAAGCAGTTATTTATAACCTGAACTTAATTTTCTTATATTTAATTGCATATTCCCATTTTATAATATTTTATTATACCCTAAAGGAAAAAAAAAAAGTTTGAATACAATATAAGTAGCAATAATAATAATAATAATAATAATAATAATAATAATAATATCATGGCGTTAATAGTGTTGCAAATGGTTCTTAGCATGTGCTAATGACACTGCCAGCAAATTCTAATTAGCAATATTTAAAGAGCAATCATTTTAGCACATAAGTGTAAGATTGCATCTGTAATACTAATAATACATTCATAGGATGCCGCCAATATTCCATGAATAATAATGTGCCAGAGGATCTAAAATACAATATTAGCAATAATGAGCTCTGTACTAATGAAGGCTATCATCAGCCTGCAATGATAGCTATGTGACAATATAATTATTATTTTATAATACTAGTGGTTGGTGAGGAGGATGAGGGTGGCCGGGGCACCAGACCAGCCTTGATGAGGCCCTTTAACTATTTAAATGTCCATCTATCTTTTTTTCTTTTTTTCTTCTGACACTGGCCACGCCCCCGCCGGCGGGGGATTGGCAGCCGGCGAGGCGTCCCCGTGACGTCACGGGCGCGGTTATATAAGGAGGGTCCGGCCGGGCAGCTGCAGCAGTCAGTGAGCGCTTCTGTGCCGGGTGGATCGTGCGCTGGGATCTGTATGTGTCTGACTGGTGCCCGTGTAACCCCCTGGGATCTAGTGGATCTTACTGATAGAGAGAAGGAGCCAGGAGCTGCAGCAGGTAGGGGAGCAGATATATATATATATATATATATATATATTATATTTATTTTTTTATATTATATTTATTTATTTTTATATTATATTTATTTATTTATTTTAGATTTTATATATATATATTTATCTTTTTACATTATATTTACATATATTTTTATACTATATTATATTTACATATATTTTTATACTATATTATATTTACATATATTTTTATACTATATTATATTTACATATATTTTTATACTATATTATATTTACATATATTTTTATACTATATTATATTTACATATATTTTTTTACTATATTATATTTACATATATTTTTATACTATATTATATTTACATATATTTTTATACTATATTATATTTACATATTATATTTAATTATATTTTTATATTATATTTGCATATATTTTTATACTATAATATATATATATATATATATATATATATATATATATATATATATATATATATATATATATATATATTTTGTTCCTGTGTTTGCATTGATTGCTGGCTGCAAACTTAAAGTAACTGAGACCATCACTTCGTCCCATTTGCTCTCCCCTTGCGTTGTACGACAGTGACATTTGTGTGTGTGACTGTAATACAGTTGTGCCATGTGTTGTGTGTACAGCTGCGTCTGTTGTGCGCTGACCGTGCGCGGATAAAGTCGCAGTGCCTTTGGCGCTGATAGGGTTGCAGTTATTTAGGGTCATTGTTTGTGTCCCAGTGCTAGAAGCCTCAGCTACAGATGTTAGTATGGTGTAGCTTAGGAATGCCCTGTAGATTAAAATGTTTAAGTATATTAGAGTGGAAGGGGGGTGTTACTGTGATTTGGGAGCAGCGTGTTTGGCATCGCTGTAGTCCAGGGTCTGATCTCCTCCGCTGGATGTTCACAATACGATTTAGAAGTTGCTGATATCCAGCTGCATTGAAATGAATGTAAATCGCCGGAGCCTGCTACACACAAACTGTGAAGAGCTCATGTAGTGTTAAAGTAGCATTTTCACCCCTCTAGGAGATTTAAAAGAAATGTCTGGTGGAAGCATTCCAAAAAATGCAAGTGTCACAAGTAGATGCATTTATGTTGTACGATGTAACAGCTGTGATGTATGTAATCTCAAACCACAGATTTCACAATGTTTGAGTCAGGGATGGGGGGGGGTTTCCCAACCCTGTTGATGAATCCAAAAAGGGGCCCCAGGCTAGGGCAGAGTGTGGAGGCAGATTAGGGTACATGCACTCTTATTGCAAGTCAATTCCATATTCTCTTTATAGCACCTTATTATGTGGCTGATACTTATAGCTGTGGTCAAACTGAGCCCTGGCACAAATCCATCATAAATAAATATATTTATAGCAAATGCATATGGTTAACAATGTGACTGTTTACCAAATACACTTGTTTATATATTTGTACTTTAATTGATCAGTAGGTCTGGTTGTCAGGAAGTGTTTCTGTGCTAGTAGATCAGTGTCTCACTGACAGATCCACGCAGTATTATACCTGAGACCTGGAGGCTTGTAGAGGGGGGCACTGAGGATTGTGTGGGGGGATTGGAGATGTCCTGGCTGTTGCCAGGGATTGGTAGTCTATACATCCCTACTAATGTTTCACAAGCAGCTGCAACTGTTTCAGCCACGTTAGATCCTTTCAGTCCAGGATCCATGGAGATAATGGGGGGCTTGTATTGAAATTCTAAAGTGTTTAACCCCTGCATCACCAGATCTCTGATTCTCAGTTAAACTTGCCCGATGCACGGTCTCTGGAAATGTTAGAGATTGTACTTAGTAGGGGGGAGAGGAATTATTCATAAGAATGACAGTGACAGGGTTGTCTTCTGTGAAGCGATTGTCTTTCATCATTATCACCATTTATTTATATAGCGCCACTGATTCCGCAGCGCTGTACCGAGAACTCATTCACATCAGTCCCTGCCCCATTGGTGCTTAGTCTAAAACCCCTAACATACAGACACATACTAAGGTCAATTTTATAGTAGTCCATTAACCTACTAGTATGCTTTTGGAGTGTGGGAGGAAACCGGAGCACCCGGAGGAAACCCACGCAAACACGGGGAGAACATACAAACTCCTCACATTGCTGCACACATTAAAGTTGTGTTTTATTGAGTGGCGGTCTGCAGTGGCAAAGGCCACTTGTCAGGGCATGCTGGGAGTTGTGGTTCGGTCGCAGATGTAAAGCTTAAAAGATGACTAGATTTGACCTGGAAAAACTCGATTTGTAATTTTGCTTTTAATGTAAACTGGTCGTCAGCTCTTCATTATTGCATGAAAATCACCTGTTCTGAGACACTGACATCGGTGTGTGTAATGAAGCTGTGGGTCTGTAGCTTGACATGAGCGAATGTTGAACGGGCCACAGAGCTTGCAATCTAGCACTGAGAAGCTGGACAGCGGCGCTAGAATTTGTGTGTAGATGACACTTATTCTATATTAGTGAAGCCTGTAACACAGTAGGAATGCAAAGACTCTGGAATGTTTTCTGTTGTGCATCTCAATATAAAATATATAGATATATCTGAGCTCCTAGTTTTGTATTTTTTTACTGCATGTTCTCCTGTTGTACTCTATTTTTTTCCATTTTGTATGTATATTATGCAAATAATTTATAAAGTTATACACTGCTGATAGTTTTCCAGGGGCAAAGCATATGGAACTTATTTTTATTGACGTACTTTGACCATATCATGCTACCACCTAATCTATTCGTATCCCTCTACTGCTCAATTATCCCAGATACAGGGTACAAGTCTGAATTCAGGGTGTAAATGATGCTCTTACTGTGTTTCGAACAGTAAAGACATAGAACGTTCTCCACGTAAAAAGTTTCCCTTTTCACAGTTGAGATATGAGCAAAAATTGTCCTTGATCTACTGAGTCGTCAGTAGAGAAACTCATTCTGGATCTCCTCAGCCAACAAAACTAGGGATCAGCTGGACGATGAAAGGACCAGTGCAGGATCCATTTAGATCTACGGTTTCTATAGATTACAGTAGGTTCTGGACGGATCCATAGTCTGATCTATCCAGTACCTATTGATTGGGAGACCACTATAGTAAATGTTACTACATCATTACACTATTAGTTTAACTCTTTATGCACTCAGTCACAGCCTGGAAGTTAAAACTTAATTGCACTTGTAAAAGTAATATTTCCGCTCCCAGGACCATTGTTGATGCATTTCAGTGGGATAATGGGCAATCCTCTGCACATGGGGAGCTAAATTAGCACATTGTCAGCCATGCTTCAGATTACCCTGTAGGATAATGTGCTAGTCTCCGGTTAATTGGCTTAGAGAAGACAGTCCTGTGTGTGTGTAATCTGAATGCTTTTCCTGATGCTGTAAATCTACTTTAAGCTGGGGGGTTACTCTCCAATGTTCCCTGGGCTCAGCCGTCTGCAAGTGGATGGTAGTTAGCACTGGGTATAGTAACCAGAGCTGTACATGCAATCTGAAATAGGCTTGGTGCTCCCATGTTTTAAAATGGAAAACTTGGGACGCCCATTGGGACTCAGTTTCCTTTAGGGCTGTTAAAACTATATTCTTATTTTAGTTACCAAATTATGTGAATCTAGTTTCTGAATAATTGCAGCCCGTTGTGCTTTTGCAGCTCTGCGCTAGGAAAATGCTGTGGACAGCACTCTGAGAAAATGCAGTGCCCTTAAAAATAACGTAAACCGCCGAGTGATTAAACCGTTCAGAGAGCTCATTTTATAAGTCGTCTTTCAAGATGAGATTTTTGATTAGTGAAACATTGCTCATTTTATGCTGGCAATGTTTTGGTTTTTTTCTCCAGCAACAAAAAATAACTTAATCGCTTCTATACCATAGCCAAATTTAAAGAAATGTCTTCCAGTCTGGAGCAATCGTATTGCAAAGCTCTCTCCGCTGGTAGTGACATTTGAGGACGCCATGCTTAAGTAACTCAACCTAGCGTTGCATTGGTTCTCCGTCACAGTGATCTATAAAAGTGGTCTGGTAGGCTACACTGGTCGATGAGAGAGTTTTGCCTATTAAGAGGTGCTAAATGACCGCCTCTCCTAATTTGCTTTGCTCTAGGAATTTGTTTTGCAGCGAATCATAAGAATCAGGATCGTAACATTAATGGTGATTCTGCTCAGCTGACTTCTATGCATGAAACTATTAGTTAGAATTGATCTCGGTAAGGCTGAAAACCTCTGGCGTCAGCTGACTTATTGTTCTTGGCTGACTTCTAATAAACAGAATATTTTGATGTGTAATCATTTTTTTAATAAACGTGTGGTGGGTTTGTGACTTCACAGTATACTTGGCTCTTTTCTGAAAGGGTTAATGCTTTGTAGTGCTATTAATGGCGGGGGGGGGGGGGGACGACTATGAATGCAGGGATGGGGCAGACTAAGCATCTTGGCATTATAGGTAATGTTAAAATCTACTGTTGCTCAGTGTTAAACTACAGTGCAATCCTGCAAAGGCCTCAGTCACTGATCTATAATATAGGACATTGTCTCCCTGTAGCAGTTGCAGGGGTTGAATAATTTTCTATGTTGCAAGTGCATGGATATAGTATTGTACAGCTGCTGCCACCTGGCAGTCGGGCATATATGTGGAATTGCAGGGTTGGCATCCAGTGCTAAAGATGGCAGCCGGTTATAATCCTGTGTGATGCCCTTCAGCCCACCCCAGGCAGTTGCAGTACAGTAACGTTATGCAGCCATCTAGCAGTTGCATGTAATGTGTTGCAGCAGGCTGGCGGTCAGAGGGTTCCGGTACAGTGTAATATGTTGTAGCGGAGGGTTAGAATGCAGCTTTGCAGATCCCTGGCAGTAAGTATTGGCATGGGCTGACTGGCACATTTTAGCTTGGGGAGGGGGGAGTTTATTAGGAATGTTTTAAAAGGAGGGGGGGGAAGCAGGTGACCCAGCCTAAGGTTGCCCACTATCGGACTGGCCTTGGGGAGCAGATGCCCCCTGCCCACCAGCCAGCCTCTGTGTTGGTTCTCCAGGCTGCGCGGAGTAGGCTGTGTAGCAGCCAGAGGGGTGATTAGCTCTGCTCTCTAGGGATGTCTGTATAATAAGCTATTTTCTGGTGCTTGAGCAAAGTGGTTCTTTCAATCACTTAGGTTTCTGCACAAACTGTGTAACAGGAGAATTACAGCTGTAGTGGCATACAGCAGCCTATTGTCAGACAACCTGATCTCTCTCTCTCTCCTCCTCCTATCTAACCTTATGTCCTGTCCTCTTCCAGATCCAGGAATGGTGAATAACCGGACATCAGAAGCCACCACCACGTCGGTCAGCAGTAATGGTTCCCCTCCCAAAGCCTGCGCCGGCTGCGGGGGGAAGATCGCAGACCGCTTTCTCCTTTACTCCATGGATCGGTATTGGCACACCCGCTGCCTGAAGTGTTCCTGCTGCCAGGCTCAGCTGGGCGAGATCGGCACGTCGTGTTACACCAAGAGCGGCATGATCCTGTGCAGAAACGACTACATACGGTGAGTGCCCGTGCGGTGGTTTGGGAGTTACCTACGGGCCACGTTCCTGTGGTCTCCTACAGTCTAGATCAGTCTTGCACGACCTCCGGCGCTGTGGAACTGAAAGTCCCAGAATCCCTTGGGGCTTCTGGTATCGCATTAACGTGAAATTCGCATGTTGCCCATCATTGATGCTATTGATAGTAATACATAGTACGTGATAGTATTATCATTGGGTCATTGTTAAAAACACATATATTATATTATAAATACGTGTTCTGCTATAGATTACAAGGCCGTTGAGTTCTATAAATGCACTGACTTCTATGTGGTCACTGAACTCCAAAAGTGACCTTTACTATCCTTATAACCTAGAGTCGCTAGTCACGAAATGGTTTGTGCCATCTTACTGTACCCAGTTTTGCTCTTTTAAAATACAGTATTTGGTTTATTAGGAAACGGATGACCCAGTTTGAATGGACAAATTGTCCCATCATTGGACAATATTGACACTGTTTAGCCTGATCATGTGATAGTTAGCGCTGTCAGCTGACCGCTGCGCGTTTGTAGAGTGAGCGTTAGAGGGACCAGTTTCTCTCCGAACCCAGCGGACATCTAAAATGATCACTGTTCCCTTTCAACACGTGATCAGGTTTATAGACACAGCTGAGGCCAATTTGGAAGTAATTGCTGTATGTATGGGCTGTTCTACATTAACACTATTACCTGTTTCATCTACACTTTCAGTAGTCTCTCGATCACCTGTGCTTCGTAAACCCTCATGATATTGGGGTGTTGGGGGAAATCTGTAGTAACGAGGGGAGGAGACGGAGGGATCTTGTCTGTAGAACATTAGCTGCTGTGAATCTTCCAAGGGAGGAATGATCTCCATAAATCATACGTCCCATTTATCCCACTCCAGAACCTTATACACGCTAACGTGTATCTCGCACGTAAGAGTGAACTTGTTTTAAAATCTTGGCCGATTGCTGTAGGGTAGTCTAATTACAAATGTATGTTCTGACGATTCCAAGGATTTGATGTGTAGCGAAGAGGATGCACCACTCTTAATGCTATAGCCGAAAGATCATTGTTACAGACCGGCCCATCTCTGCGTGTTGGAGTATCCAGTGCAGATGGGGAACGCCAGTGTAGCGAATTATATAGTACATGATGTTCTGTGCTACAAATGTAACACATAACTAGATTATCTTAGTGATAAGTGCTGTGTTCTTATGTCTGTGTTGCATTGCGAGTGATTGCTGGAATGTGAGGTTCGCTGTGTGTGACATCGATCCTCAGGCAGTTATTGGGGTGTGACACTGAAATAAGCACTTGGGGCAGTTTATGTAATTTAAGCCTCCTGTGTGGACAACGTATGAGATTGGATTTGGCCTGCGCTGATTCTCTGCAGGGGATCTCGCAGCAGAAAATGGATTTCATATAATCTGCTCCTTGTATAGACAGCTAAACAACTGTTACATCCACGCTCGCACTGGTGGATTAGGCCCCTCCATCCTGCACCTCTAGCTGGTTGTATCCACACAAAGGGCCTTTGGAATTTAATTGTACAACAGCCCCCCACCCTTCCCAAACTCCCCCCTTTGGCAGGTGAAGTTCCCTGTAGGCGTTATTGAAACATACGGCATCAATTAAGCCCGTTATTTTCTGTTAAGCTCAATTCCGTTCCTCGCTGTAAGGGCAAAAAAAAAACCTTCCAAAACTGCCAGCTCCTCCCAGACCCCCCCCTGAGCTGAATATTTTAACACTTTCTGTGCAGGAACAGCATAAATTGAATTTATACCTGGTCCATTTCAGCCCTCCCAGGTGGACGTTCTATAAATTCTGCATCACTTTTCTGGTACTTTGTGCTTAGTCCAAAAAAAAAAGTTAAAAGCTGAAGTTTGCAAGAGGTTAAGCTTCAAAGTGACCTTTTTCCTGCAAATCTATGGATATCCACAAAAACCCAGAGGTGTTAAAACCAGGGGCGATTTGGAGGAAATCTGCAGATTTAGCTGTTTCTCTGCGTTGCTATCAATGGGTATAATTTTGGTATTGGTTGCTCGGTCAGGTTTGAGAAGTGATTATTTTTGGGATCGTATTGCACAAGTTGAACTCATTCACCCTAAACAAAAATCTTTAGTATGAAAGTGAATGGATAATATGAAAGTAATGTTTGCTGAGTCCTCAATTGGGGTCATGAGTTCAATTCCCGACCATGGCCTTATCTGTGTGGAGTTTGTATGTTCTCCCTGTGTTTGTGTGGGTTTCCTCCGGGTGCTCCGGTTTCCTCCAAGACTCCAAAAACATAATAGTAGGTTAATTGGCTGCTATCAAAAATTGACCTTAGTCTGTGTGTGTGTTGGTGAATTTAGACTGTAAACTCCAATGGGGAGGGACTGATGTGAGCGAGTTCTCTGTACAGCGCTGCGGAGTCAGTGGCGCTATATAAATAAATGACGATGATGACCTCCTCTATAAGCTTACTGCTCGGCCTGTTTCAAACAGACTGACCAGGTGTAAATCCTGTTTACCTGTACACCTCACATTAGCATTATTTGTAGGCTTAGAGAAGTGCAGCCTGGGGTCATGGTACCATGGTAGATCCAGCAAATGGTTCAACCAGCGGTTTTTAATCTTGGCTCTAAAATACTATAGGTGGAATTGGGGGTAAGCAAATTTTCTGGTGTATTCTTACCCCAACTCCACCAACACTAACATTTTTTAGTCTTGGACGGAATTCCCTAACAGTTTACTATGGATGAGTCTTTTGGATCGCAGTTTGGTACTGCAGAATGAATGGGTGAAGACGGACGCTGTCCTCCCATAGATTACAGGAGTGGAGTAGTATTTTGGTGGAGTGATGGATACAAGGGGGGGTGGGGGGCTTCCTGGCAGCTGTGCAAACATTGCAAAATATTTCTGAATATGCCATTTTAAGAAGTGTAATAATTCTAATAGCAGAGGGCAGTCGGTGTCGAAAAAATAAATTTTAAACCTGGGTACACCTTCATTAACTTGTCGCGTAGGATTTTCGTCAGCCATCGCGGCTTGGAGGTATATAATATCTTCTGCTAGTTAACACTTTTTTTTTATGTAGCCTCTAAATATTCTCTTTACATCAGCTGCATAATATGTAATCGCCTCGATTCCTGCCCCACTGGAGCTTGCAATCTAATCCCTACCACACTGACACACGCTAGTGTTAATTTAGTCAGAAGCCAATTAACCTACCTGTCCTTGGAGTGTGGGAGGAAACCGGAGCACCCGGAGGAAACCCACGCAAACACGGTAAGAACATACAAACTCCACACAGATAGAGTCCTAGTTGGATTTGAACTTATGACCCCCAGTGCTGTGAGGCAGCAATGCTAACCACTGTGCAATAATATGAAACTGTTAATATATCTAGATAGGTTCCATTCTCTTGAATGTGTTCATCCCACAAAACTGCAGCCTTCGGGAAGATTTCGCGCAGGTTTTTCAAACTGGCGCATGTACAGACCTATGGTTGGTTTAGATTTAAATGTCCTTGACCCTGTTAGGTTTATTTAAAATTGGATTGGCAGAGAATATGCCAAATAGATTAGGGGAAGCGTTGGACATGTGTAAGGGCTGTACCGAAATATAGATTAATAAGAGATTAGGGGGCTGAAAGAATGGGAGTTACATTGTTAATGTATTAGATGTAGGAAAATAAGTTTTCATAAGGAAGCCCCCTGGTAGCAATAATGTGAGAATCCCCCATTTATGCTCCAAAAATGTGCAGTCAAGTGGTGCTGATGGAGCAGAATTTAGTGTACCAGGGAAACTAACCTCCCCCCCCCCCCCCCCCTTAAACTACCAACAAGAGGGTACTTGGCGTGACTTCTGGCGGAAGTAGACATCCCTAATTGCTTTAACAAATTATGTGACTAACTGGTAACAGATGTCTGGACAGTTCTTCTGTAGAACTTCTGTAAAATGACACTTGGGTTAAAAACAGATCTATCATTATATTAACGGTGGCGGGAGCCATGGCTGGTACTCAGATCTCTACAGCCTCCCCCCCCCCCCTTAAAAAAAACTCCTCCACTCTAAACAATTAGAAAGTATTCGATTTTTTTGCTTTTCACTTTGATCTAATGAGCGCTTTAGAAATGTAGCCGTTAATATTTTAGGATTCCGGCTGTAGGTTTGTAAGAAGATATTGGCTCCTCTATAGAACAAGGCAGCAATTGACAAAAGTGCTCGGGAGATCCTGCCCGGCATCCCATAATAGTATAAAGGACAGTGTTACAAATGACGATCTGCTAATTAACTTAATTCCAGCCTTTGAGATGGGACTGGTGTGAATGGTCTGCAGATTGTGTTCCACAGACTGAGCACTGTCCTATTCTCATCCTCCCCCCAGCTCTCTCGTCTTCCTCTCTCTGAAAAACACATTTAAATTGGTAGAAATAACAGGGCTCTTGTCCAGCCCCCCTCCCATTCCCTTCCCCGCTTAAATTACTGTTTAAATTAAGATCGAAAATTCATTACGGAGGTCCTTTTATTAGATTGGACGGCAGTTTGGCGTCAGCGTTGGGATTGTGTCAAAGAGCCAGAGAACAGGATATTAAAGGCAAACTCACATCAATTACACGGCCGATTCAGGCGAGATTTTTCAAGGAGACGGAGGGAAAACATTTAATAAAGGGAGAAGCTCATTTAATTTTTCATTCCCCTTTTTAAAGGAGGGGGGGGGGGGGTGGCAAGGAAGCTTCTGTGTGAACGTCATCTCCAACTCTCCGTAGACTAACGTGTTTGCTCACGTTGCCAAGTCTGCTGTTATAAAGATCACTTAATATGATCTTTATATATGTGATCGTGGATGAAGGTGTTTGACTTATGTCATAGGGGCTTTTGGCATCAGCGTGTTCGACTTAAGGACTCTGTGCAGTGTACTTACAGGGCTATTGTCACAAGAGCTTGCGCTCTTGATTGGTAGCATCTATAGATTATACTGGTACATGTTTGCTACTCTGTCACGGGTTTTGGCTCTGATGTCCTACAAAGCCAGGTGGGGGCTGATATCCGACTGCACCATAATGTCGAAGTTCTAGGTGTAATTTCTGTCCGCTTTGATTGGTCAGTAAGTTCTGATCTTATCTCAATACCTGCAGATATATTTTAATGCAAATATATGTAAAATAATATATATATCCCATTCTAACCAAATTTAGAGGATTTAAGATGGCTAGCACATGTCCCCTGTGTGGATGGATCGTTTTCTTTTTTTGACTTCTGTGCTTTTCAGTCATTTTATTTATTTTGGGCATCGATGTGTTTTTATTAGCTTTTGATTCCGTATAAGACACCGCTCCTCTGTACTTGCCTTGTGTCTTGCATGCAATCATGTATCAGAGCTGCTTTATATATCAAAGGACTGAGCTAAAAATCCTCTGCCTGATCATAAGTACATGGCTGAAAGGCACAGACTGAAACCAGGAAGATAAAGTGGTGTATTTAAGGGGATGGTGTTGTACAAGCCAATAAAAGTTATCTGAAGGTGGAAAACAAAGTTTTTGCTAGAAAGTGTATTAAAAGTGATTTTTGCATATCCTTCCCCTTGGAATTGAATCCTGGGAGACCCTTTTCATTGTTCTTCTATAATTCAGTACTACAGAGCAGTGTCGGCATTTGTGTGTGTGGTACGAGCAGGCAACAGGGGGCGGGGCTAAGATGACACAATATTTGCGTTAAGCCCTGCCCCCTGTCACTTATCTATTACAGGGGTGAGAACCGGGAGGTTGCCCTGCTCTCCCAGGAGGTCTCCTAGAAATGCGGGAGTCTCCTGGACATTCCGGGAGACTAGGCAACTATGCGTTAAAGAAAAGCGGCTAATGAATCTCTAGAGACTGAAGTGTCTTTTACATTTCTGTCTCCATTACTGAAGTCATGTTGTCTTACCTGTCAGTCTTTGATTAAATCTTGGTCTCCATGAAAATGGCCACCTCCATAGGCATCAATACATGGACATAGGACACAATTTCTGAACTGTCATCATGCCACAGATGGCGAAGCCAACCACGTCTTGTACTGGCTCAGTATCAGACTACACACACAATGTATTGCGCTCAATTACCCAAAATGCAATAGACACTAATCAGTTGCTGATAGATCATGGATATAAATAGATGCAAACCATTTCCTAATTGATCATAAATATAAATAAGTATTGTATGAAACAGTATAAGGTGAACAGTATTACAATGTGTGATCAAATGTATACATGATGAATGTGTAAATATTGAGCTCAGTTCCCACTGAGAAATGGAACCAAATTGAAATGTAATATAAATGGGGATCAAATCCTAAATGGCGGATGGCCAGGTATTTAGGAAAGACAGAAGGTCATACAGTAAAATAGAATAAAAAAGGTACATAAACAAGGATAAACAAAAATAACAATAAAATGGGTCAAGATAATTAATTAAAAGTCCGGGCAGGTTCCACAATAGACCCTGTGTGACAAGTCCTGACTAATTGAAATACTGATCTTTTGATCCAAATACCGCAGAGAAATGTCCAATAGTAGATGAAAGTCTCTGATGAGGAACTAAACAATATAAAACCGGTAACTCACGGAAGTCCGGGCCACGGAATGGCTATACCAGGGTACCTGACCGAAGGTGTAGGGATCCGGGGACCGCGGTCCAGATGTTAACCAGACGGTTGATTACCGATGGAGCTCATAGGATGTGCGGATAATGAAATGGACAACGAGGAGAACGCCAGACTCTTCAGGGGGTGAGGGAGATCACCCCTAGTTCAGGGAGTCTCCCTGACATTCAGGGAGAGTTGGCAAGTATGGGAAACTCTAACCTCTTAAAGGAGTTTGGGTCCCTAGATAAATGGGTATTCAAGCCTGTATCGGAAGCCTGCTTCAGATGCACGTACCCTGTGGTTTAGAGGCTGTAGAACTACAAATCCCAGCATGCATTGCCAGATGTCCCTATACTGAGGCCCATTGTGCACTCGATCCAGTTGTGGTGCCGTGTAACCTACATGTCCTGTCAGGTTAACGGTTTGCTTGGCATGCAGGGACTTGTAGTCCTCTTACAGGTTGCCTATGGTGGAACACTTCATAACGTGTATTTTTACTGAAGACATAGAAACCAATCTGGTTTCTTTTAGTTGAACCATGAAATATCTGAAGCTGACTTTGAAGCTTTGATCTCTTTTCTTTAAAGATGCCAGGAATAGACAACAGGGTGTTCATCACCATTAGACTAAAGAAAAAATTGAAATAGACGGCAATAATTCTAGTCAGGATTATGCAATTTTCGATCCCAGATTTTCTTTAATGCAAAATAAAATACACACCGGGGTCCCTCCTGCTGATTGTGACTGTTGTATTAATTTCCTCACATTTGTTGTGAGGTAGACATTTCTGATGCTCTACCAGAAATGTACATGATATTATTTACCCAGTGCCAAGCAATGGACCCCAGCTCAGTAACATTAATATCCGCTTAAATGGCCTCTTAAATCATGTCCAATATCTGGATTTAGGGACTAGATTTCTGCTTAGGACACTTGTTACTCAGACTGCGCCAGCAACTCCATTTAATGATTTAAAATGGCTGCCAAGCCTTGAAGGTCCTAAAGATGACTACGGCAGTGGTTTGTGGCTCCTTCGTCCAGTTAACGTTACGAAGTAGATATTGGGGTTTCCCTGTAGATAACTTGAGCTGGATCGAACCTTTGTTGCCCACGGGCACCTGCGTCGATTCGGTGACGGTGAACAGGCACTGTGTTCGTTAATGGTCCAGTCCACAAAATGGCTGTCGATATTGTGTACAAGACGTGCTTCAAAAACAGGATTTACAGCCACTATAATCGGTGTTTTCTTCTGCAGGTTATTTGGGAGCAGCGGAGCCTGCAGTGCATGCGGACAGTCAATTCCAGCCAGCGAAATGGTGATGCGGGCACAAGGGAGCGTGTATCATTTGAAGGTGAGTCTCCCCTCAGCCATGCCAGCGAGTTCTGAACAGGCCAAGATTTCCTGCCGTTAATACCGAGGTGGAAAATTTAGCTCACATCCATCAAGACAAATCTATGAACAATTATTATTTTTTTTTTTTTCCTGTCAAGACGGGTAAATTTCCCCATTTTTTTTGAACGCTATAGAAAATGGCCACTAGTTGACCTTAATTATGACACCCTCAATAACTAATTGTCCTGTATGGCATCCCTCCAGCCAGTTAAACTATATATACAGCCAATCTATAAAAACATCCCTGACAAATATATTTGCTGCTGTTGGATTTCTGTCAGGAGGAATAAGTTAAAACTTGGACGTAGCCGCGATGCAAGATACATAGGTCCTTGCAAACGTACCTATAGGGAGGTGCATGCTGGGAAATTATTTCTAAACATGTATTTTCTTTTCGTTTTGCCCTCAGTGTTTCACATGTGCAACGTGCAGGAACAGACTGGTACCCGGAGACCGGTTTCATTACATCAATGGCACCATCTTCTGCGAACACGATCGGCCATCGGGGATCCTCAACGGCCATTTAAATGCTCTTCAGAACAACCCCCTTCAAAGTAGCCCCATGCTGCCTGACCAGAAAGTGAGTGTGCTTGGGGCAAGGGTGGGGTTGGATGAGGGACTTGGCTTGTGGGCGGTTGTTAGGAGGAATTGTGGTCTTTGCAGGCTCTGAGCAGTGCATGTTTTCAGGATATCCACAGTGCAGCTTTAATTGTCTTTAGATTCAATGCAGGGGTAACGCTATAATCACTATATTTTGCCTGTTAGTGAAGAAAGTAAAGGGCGATAAAATGGCATCGTGCACGCTACTAAACTGTACATAATGGTTACACCAATCGATTGGTCCAAAGAAGGGTCGTGCACCCAATATTTCCCCTATTTTTTTAACTTTAGCAATTTAGAAGTATAGCAATATACATCTATATATCTAAATGCATAGCAAGGGATTACAGCTCTGCACTGTCACAGTAATCCTGTTACCTGGAGGCAGCCATTTTATGGGTTGAACGACTTCATGTGAACACAGCCTAGGACAGTGTTGGCTAACCGGTGACACTCCAGGTGTTGTGAAACTACAAGTCCCAGCATACCCTTCCAGCCATAAGCTGTTATCTCTCTCTCTCTCTCTCTCTCTATATATATATATATATATATATATATATATATATATATATATATATATATATATATATATATATATATATATATATATATATATATATATATATATATATATATAGGCAAAGCATGATGGGACTTGTAGTTTCACAACACCTGGAGTGTCACAGGTTAGCCATCACTGGCCTAGGAACTAGTGACATCGTGAAGGCCTGAGCCTCGTACCACAGTGATGTCACTAGTGTTTTGATAAGCTGGTCATTGGCCCCGCCCACAACATGGCTGCCTCCACTCTATGTAGTTGACAGGTGCACTTTTTTTGCGTTCAGGAACTTTAATATCCTCTGTATATTTTAGAATGGTGATGTTGCACAGGAATATTCCCTAATTTTTTTTTAAAATTTATATTTCCCCCTTATAGGTTTGCTAAGAGATCGCAAGCAGTGTTATCCTCTGTGCCTTCTGTTAATATTCCCTTGGAGACACATTGTTGGCATATATAAATATCTATAAATATATATATATATATTTTCCTCCTTTCCAAGTTTTGCTCTATTTTTGTGTGGTCCTTAACCCACATCTGACGCTGTTCAGAACGGCCACCGTTTTCCAAACCTGAGGAGGATAAAGGACTTGTAAATGACCTGTAAAAAGAGAATTATTTTGGCCTGAAGAAAGTTTTGGACGCTGAATGTTGTAAACGTTCATGATGTATATAGGACACTGAAATCTCCCGCCAGCTTTGCGCATCACTGGTGACATCACAGAAGGGACTGACCAATCGGAAGCAGCTGAGCGAACATGCTGAAATTTGGGTTCCGCGCAGATCTTATGTAAAAGCTATTGGGCCACGTCGACGGAAAGTCAGTGACTCCGTCCCATGTGGACACGGCTGCTCGTGACTTCAAAGCACCGACGCCTGGGGAGAAGGGAAGCCCGAATAAGTCTCTTAAATCCTGTCCTGTGAAAGGGGCTCTTGTTGCCTAGGAAGAACTATTACTGTCACGACTGTACGCAGCCTAAACAAACCATACACTTAACGCCTATTCACTCGCCTGTCTCCTGTACAGCACCACATACACCCTCGGCACTCTATTTTTGTATTTTAGATTTGTTTAATTTATATGGGTTATAAGACGTCTGTACGAAGCTGCACCGCCACCATTGTGGTGGCTGCCATAGGTGTCTAGGAAGGATTTAAATAAAAGCAGACTGCCTGAATATTTGTTCATTATATGGGATTTAAAGTGTGTTTTTTAAAATTTGTATACACTACTTCCTTACCCCAGTCAAAGGTCAATATCCTCCGTGCCAGATTCACCACGGTCTTACCCCAGCCCACGTCTGACATATACGCCCTTTAATTTTTGGCAGCTACTGGCTGCTTGTCTAGGGAAGGGGACACTTTTTTTTTTTGGATTACTCATGGGGAGAAATTCACAATTTACAGACCTGAACCAGTGGCTAAGCTTGAACACAATGTATTAAACGCGGAGGCAGCCATTTTGTCGGTTTAACCAAAATTTAAGGGAGTTCAGCTTATCGGTACATTAGAAACCAATGACCTCACTGAGGGGAGGAGGCAAACGCACGTGAACCTTCTAAAAAGGAGTTGTTGCCCATAGCAACCAATAAGATTCTAACTATTATTTATCTTCTATCTATTACATTCTAGCTAGAATCTGGTTGCTATGGGCAACGTCTGCACTCTTGCTTTTTAGAACCTTTGATAAATCCAACCTTAAGTTTATTTAAGATGGATAGTGGTTCTGAGGCCAAAATGGATAACCAAGTAGCTTGTATATGTCTGCAGGGCAAATGTTAATATAATGGCAGAAATCTC
This sequence comes from Mixophyes fleayi, assembly GCF_038048845.1. Lineage (NCBI taxonomy): Eukaryota > Metazoa > Chordata > Amphibia > Anura > Limnodynastidae > Mixophyes > Mixophyes fleayi. The sequence goes on along the minus strand of NC_134410.1, from coordinate 122,891,758 downwards.
AGGTTCTGTCATTGTAGGCAAACTTTTACATATAGTTACTGGTAGTTTTTTGATATAGTAACTTGTTTTGCGTCTAGTGGCCCAATTCAGGATCACAGGTTTGAGTTATTAAGCTTCAATTAAACTCTTTCAGATAAAGGGGAGAAAGCATTAGTGACGCTCGTCTGTGTAATAAGCCATATTAATATTAGAAAACGGGTACAAAAAGTGTACCTGTTGGCTGCGCAGAAGCAACCATTTTGCTGAACGCACTAATCAGCCCTTCAGTTCACATGGTGGATAAAATGCCTTACGGCTCAGTGGTGTCATTAGATCCTAGTGCACGGCTACATTCTCCTATTCTCAATATTGGTTCAGACAAAATGGCCGCCTATAGTGCCCTACGTTTCTGCAGGTTGCTACAAAATCGAATATTCTCACATTTCCCCAAATATTTGTAGTATACCGCTTGTAACCACATGTCCTAAACCTATGTAACGCAGAGGGAGTTATTGCGCGGTGGGCGGAGCTTCCTCTACAACTGTTTGAGGCACTGTGGGCACCAAATTTTACACTTTATTTATTTAAACCAAATTGTACGTTTACCTGTGTTTCAATCCTGCCCACAAGTTTTTCTAAAAAATTTAGTAGATATTGGCTTTTATGAATACACAATTGTATGTAATTTGCATGTAATTTAAAGGTGAACACATGCACGATTTGCCTCTAATTCTCACAAATGAAACACAAATCTCTCGGATGTCTATATAAGAGTTTCCAAACAATTATACGGAAGTAATAAAGGGTCCTTAAGGGTATACCTGTTTCCTGCAGTTATGGCCATTTTGTGGGTTAAACCAATATGAGAATTCAACTAATCTCTGTGCATAATGTCTTTGGTGAATATTGGTTCAACCCATAAAATGGCTGCCTCCGCCATGTTTAGATCCCACTTTGTCAGCTCTGCTCATTATATATGTCTTAGTTCCTCTGGGCCTTTGTCATGACCCAAGTTAGGAGTTCATCCCACTGGGAATTTGAAATCTCCTTCACATCGGTGCATCCTATCAAACCACACTTTAGGGCAGTGTTGGTTAACCTGTGACACTCCAGGTGCTGTGAAACTACAAGTCCCAGCATGCTTTGCCAATATATAGCACCGTATTGCTGGAAGGGTATGCTGGGACTTGTAGTTTCACAGCACCTGGAGTGTCGCAGGTTAGCCAACACTGCTCTAGGGCTTATTCAACATGGTGCCATGTGTGCCAATGGCGTTAGATGTGTCCTTTTATTTGAGTGCTTGAATCACATTAACAGAACACCATTATTTTATTAAGGCCCTATATTTAAGGTGAGAACTTGCCGCCATTACTCGTGTGAAATTGCAACGATTGGGGGGGTGAGGTGATTATCTTATGTGAATTTGAGCAAGAATTGGCAAATGACCTCTGTGGACGGGATTTAAACTGTAAGCCTTATTATATTGTGGCCTGTGTAATATTTGACAAGAAAACAAATTGCAATGGGCGGCCGCTTGCACCGACTTTCCAGCAATTGTGAAATCGCCATTTTCTGCTGTTCCCGCTTGTGCATCACGAATGTGTATATATAATACCAGGCTGAACGTGTAAATAATGTAAGCAACAAAGTAACGTGCTTTTTATTGTAGAAATACCGACCGTTTCTGTTTCCTAATGTGTAGCTTCCAGTCCTGGAGCAAAAAAACGTTTTGTAATAAAGATTTTGATCTTATATTGAATAATAAAATGGGTTTCCATGGCTACCGTTTCACAATGTCGTCTTTGGCTAAAGTTATTCATAAACCTGAATATAATCGCTGTACTCTAGTCGTGGGGGCTGTAGATCGTAGTATGTTAAAGTGCACTTTGCCGGCAGCCATTTTGTAAACTGAACCAATGTTTGCAAAGATCTGTGACTCAATGTCTCTAGTACTGGTCTGGCCAACCTGTAGCTCTCCAGTTGTGAAACTACAAATCCCAGCATACCCTGGCAGCTGTGGAAGTATTTCCAGCAATTTGAACGGTTTCTCTACAAGAGTTTGGCACAGAAGAGAGGTCCAGATTAATCTTAGCTGCAGCTGGTATTCACAAATGTCAGACAACTGCTATAATATCCAGACGGTGAATGATCAGCTGCCGCTATTGCTGTCCAGTCCTGGACCCCGGTTAAGGCAGCTGGGACTTTGATATCTGGAGTTTCTCTGGTCAGGGTTCATACTGAGAGATTCTTCTGTAGGGCTGGTATATAAACCACACTGTCTATTCATAGTAGGCCAAAGCCTGGTATTCTCCTATACTAATCACTATAGGAATAAGATGGACGACCTTCCGCTCTGCAGATGTTGTGCTCTGCAGCGCCCCCTGTTGTAGAAGGAGTGATCGTTATCCATAAGTGACGCCAATAATGGAATCTAATACATAACGTGACAATCTCTTGCATTGTTAAAATTTGGGCATAAGAATAAGTGAGGAATAGTAGAATTTCATTTTTAGTGGCTATAGTTGTCGATTTTCTTTTCCTCCTGCTTAGTGTGGGAATTAAAAATGATGTTTTATAGCAATTTAACTATTTTCTCGCTGTGGCAGCTGAGCGATACTCTGCGGCCATGGAACTCCAGCGAAATTTTTTTTCTGGGGTTCAGGGCAATAACCATTCTTTTCAGTGATTGGTTTCGGTTCAGGCATCGCGTTGGTCCTGCCGCAAGATGGTTCCCCTATGCATAATGATACTTAACAAAGGCAAGGTTTTAAATAGGGCAAAGCTTTCGCCCTTTGAATAATCAGCTCCTTAGTGCCTTATAACTAATATATTATATATCCTACAGTGAGACCATCTAACCCCATTTTTCTCATTAAACCACTGTCACTACTAATGTACAACTGATATAGTAGTACTGTGAGGTAAAAGTGATGAATTACCTTACTTTTTCCCATCCTAATTGTTTCTTTAAAGTCAGAACAGCGTTATTTATTAAAAACAAAAATCGCAAAAAAAACAATTGTTAGAAGTTGTTGACTGCATGCTGGTATATTTCTGTGAAAGACCATCCCACATCCTTAATCTCTTGATTTTAATAAACAAATGAGCAGTCCTGTATTGTAATTTAATTTGCCTGCTTACAATCACAGTTTTGCCACCATTAAACAATCAAGTCAATTTAGTATATGAAGTAGAGCAACATTCATTTTGGGAGAGACCATGGTTACATCTCATGGTCTGTTAAGGCCTGATTTATAGAAGTACAAAATACTAGTGTATCCATGCGCACAGATGCGGATGGCTATTTAGGCAAATTACTGTAGTGTATAGCAGGACTGGCTGACCTGTGGCTCGCCAGGTGTTGTGAAACTACAAGTCCCAGCATGCTTTGCCAGCTATCAGCTTGCTACTTATTGGTAAAGCATGCTGGGGCTTGTAGTTTCACAACACCTGGAGAGCCACAGGTTGGCCAGGCCTGGTATATAGGCTCAAGAAGCGTGCTGACAGTGATCTACATCTAAAGGGAGCGATCATATGGGGTCAGAGACATCTTATTAGGTCATACTTGCCAACTTATCCTCGTTGGCTTCAGGGAGATCCCGGTGGGGGGTGGGACTTGATGATTTGCATTATTTTGGCCCTGCTCCTAAACGATTGTCACAAATTTGGCCAATTACAGCAGGGGACTAAGATGACGTGATATTTGTGTCATTAAGCCCCGCCCCCACCACTTATCTATTGCGGGGGCAAGAACCGGGAGGTTGCTCTGCTCTCCCGGGGGGGTCTCACAGACATTCCTGGAGAGTAGGCAACTATGCGTTAAAGAAAAGCAGCTAATGAATCTTTAGAGACTGAAGTGTCTTTTACATTTCTGTCTCCATTACTGAAGTCATGTGGTCTTACCTGTCAGTCTTTGATTAAATCTTGGTCTCCATGAAAATGGCCACCTCCATAGGCATCAATACATGGACATAGGACACAATTTCTGAACTGTGTCATCATGCCACAGATGGCGAAGCCAACCACGTCTTGTACTGGCTCAGCATCAGGGAGAATGCCAGACTCTTCAGGGAGTGAGGGAGATCACCCCTAGTTCAGGGAGTCTCCCTGACATTCACGGAGAGTTGGCAATTATGGTGTATGGACATTTTGACGCTTCAGAACTACAAAATTATTTCTCTACAAGCATTTTATTTTTACTTTTTAAGGGATAAATTCAATTCGTAGCAAAGTCCCGTGGGACACTTAGAGGTGTGAACATAAATCGGTCATGTTCAAGTTACCATAATACCCATAAGTGTTTGCGGAGCCAATGGGCAAGGCTCCTAGGGGGCCTCACGCTCAATCCCATTCAAGTGAATAATCATCTACAATGTACAGGTGTGCAAAATAAGCACCCTCTCCTTTTCTATGCTCTTGGACATAACATGAGGAGAAAAAAATGCCTTTGGTGGTTATAGAAAGGCAAAACCAAAGATCAGGATTGAGCCAATCTCTGTGATTTCAATTTTGTAGTTTTGTTCCACTTTAAGATCCTGATGACTATACAGAACATTTGCACAGATAAGAACAAGGTTTACTGATAAACAAGACTGTCTGTGATGCATTCTTGAATCTGTCCGGGGGTCTTGGAGGAATCCGGCCCCACATCAGACTTCCTTTTCCAGGCTCCTGAAACCAGACACATTTTGCTGCAAAAAAAACCCCTTAATTGCTTGTGTATGGTAAGTCAGCTCTGTAAGGCCAAACACTGGTAGGAATGATTGCAAGCCTCAGCCTTGCACTGTGTGTCTGCGCTCGTTAATGGAGAGGTGTTCATTAGCGGGGATTAATGAGGCATTCATCTTTTTTGCAGCTCAGATTGTTGAAACTAATGAGCCTCACCACCCTCCCTGGTTCCCAGCCTGAGACTCCTGTCTGTCTGCTCGGCAGATGTTGGTAGAAGGACCCTTTCTGTGCCTGATCTGTAGGGTGAAACCTCATTTATAGGCAAAGTACTTGCTGGGTTTTCTGGCGCTGAAAGGGTTACACGGGGAGTATCCAACAGTTTAATTGTAAAAAGTAGGAATGAGCGAGATTGCGGCGAAACTTTGCGCAAATCAAGTTTAGCGGTCGGAAGGGGCCGTTTTGCAGAGGTGAACAGTCCCAGCGATACAGTGTCAGAATTCAGCTTTTGTGTGTTTGTAAATTCTAATTTCCTGGTATCTATAGTCCATGAATAGAGCTGGGTTGACAAGAGTCAATTCATTCTGCCGTACGGTGTGTTTGGGGATAGGACCGAGGAGACGTAAGGACAAATTCTGCCAGTGAAAACTGCAAAATTTTGCAGCCGAACGTGAAACGAGGCGAAAATTTAGACAAGCAAACTTTCTCCTACAATATACTTATTTCTAGGAGAGTCAGACTACCATGTATCCACATGATCGAATTCAGACAGGAAACGTCACCTGTATAATGTTGTCTCATTTATGTAGGAGACAGGGGCATAGGCAAACCGACAGGGGGGGGGGGGTTCTAGTGCCTGGAAACCCCCCCCCCCCAAGGGCACTGTATAATTGAGGTGACTGGACCCTGCTCCCGCTTCACACGGCTCTGCTTGAAAAGGGAGAGCTGCGTGCACATAACAGTAGTGCAGGCAGCATTGCCCATGTATATTATGGGGATAGGAAGAGTTGGAGAGCAGCCAAGCACTGTCTAATATTATAGCCACGCCCCCATGCATGCTGGTCACGCCCACTGGCGGTGTGGTGTGGAAACCCCCCTCTACAAATCCTGCGTTTGCCCCTGAGGGGTGATGTGCATATAATTATGGTTACACGGGAAGTGAACTGTCGATGGCAAGTGTGCTATTAATCAAATTCACCTCTGATTTATATTTGGTATAAATATCTTCCCTTTTTCTGCTCGCCTACGATACACGCGTCCCCCACCTCTGCTTGTTTACAGTACAGATATCTACAAAACACTTGCTTGCTTGTTTACAGTTTACATCTCCCTTATGACTGCTCAATCACAGTATAAATATCGTCCCTGTATCTGCTCGCTTACAATCCAGACATTATTATTTATTAACATTTGTTTATATAGTATCAGCAAACTCTGGAGCCACTTTTAACTGATACAGCAATAAAACAAGCATAGTAATAAAACAGACGCACAGGTGAGCTTACAATCTATAAGACGTGTACAATAACTCTGCTGTCATAGAGCCGCACGCATCTGCTCACTTACAGCATGCACATCTGCCCTATGTCTGCTTACTTATTCTGCTTTTTAAGTGAGCACATATCTCCGATGTGTCTGCTCGCTTAGACTACACAAATCTGCCCTATGTCTGCCCTATGTCTTACAGAACAGATATTTCCCCTTTGTCTGCTTGCTTACATCACACACTTGCCCTATGTCTGCTTCCTTACAGTTTAGACATCTACAATAAACCTGCTTGCTTATAGCACAGTACACACATCTCTCCTCGGGATGCTTGCTCAAAGGAGAAGCACCTGATTCCTGATTCCTTACAGGACAGATAAGTCTGCTCGCTTACAGCACACATCTGTACTTTGTTTACTCATTTACAGAATACATTTTTACCCTGACTCCGCTCACTTACAGTCCAGATATTTCGGGTACATCTGTTTGCTTACAGTACATGTCTGCTCCGTGCATACATCTCCCCTGTGTCAGCTAACTTGCATTTGCAAAATTATGACATAATGGTATCTGTGATGGAAAATTACTCTGAGAAGGGAGTCCATACCTGGTGGACTCCATATACTATCTACCTTTCCAGGGAACGGCTATGGGGTCTAACATGGCCCTGTCCCATGCAAATATTTATGTTGAACAATGTGAATTATTGTGTTACACAAATCATTTATTCATCATGTATGCTATCATATGGTTAAATTTTACTGATTATATATTTGCATTCTAGGCAGCATCAGATTCGACCATACAAGCCTTTTTTGAGGAACTAAATACTGCTTCTGATTTTATTTCTATTACTAAGATGATTGAAAGCACTTAAATTGTTTTTCTTGATGCTATTATATCCATTAAGGATCTCATATACCGACCGAAAATGACCATTAGGAATTCAGCTTCTTCTATTTTCTAGTTTTCATCTGGAAAATATGAAATGGTCGCTTCCCAAAAGCCAAATGATGAGGGTCTGATGTATTGTTTCGGATGAGAATCAAATTATTTCAAGAATGGAGCAAATGGCCCCAAAAATTTATAGAACAAGAATATCCTAAAATCTATAGAGTTTATAAAATATAATGCTGCAATTTAGACTGCCCCCATTGATTACCCAAAAAATATCACCTAATTTAAGAGGCTAGTTCGTTATGGCAGACATGGGACCAGGTAAAGTTTCCCAGCAATGTTTTTTTTGGGTAGACCTTTGTATCGTACATTCCTTTACATTATGCAAAAGTGAAAATGTTGCCTGTAGCAACCAATCAGATTCCAGCTATCATTTTCTAGAATGCACTGATAAATGATAGCTAGAATCTGATTGGTTGCTATGGGCAACACCTCCACTTTTCCTTTTTAGAAGTTATGATAACTTTACCAATGTGTCTCATCCCATAACTTTGCCTTAAGATCTAGCAGTCCCTCTATCCCATATATACTGTAAAGGAGTACTGTGAGTCAGTAAACTTTTGGGTACTGTAAGGAATTCCTGGGTGACTCGATAGGACACACAGATTAAAAATGACAGATGCAAAGTAGATAAGGAAATTGAGGTAATTTGCCTGCTGGGGGGCTTGACAAAGATTATACAGCTAGCAAACGATGTGGTTACTAAACAACTTCATTATATAGTATTACATTTGATTTAATTCCCACGTGCATTCACTTTTTTCATCTCTTGTGATTTTAATGATAATCTTTATGATACTGTGAAAAAAAAATGAATGGTTTGCGAATTGGCTGCATTTGTGCGTTGTTGTGTCTTTTGTTACAATTTATTTTATAATACTAATATATTGGGTAAAGCAGTAATAGAACTATGACTTGTATCTATATGGTAATGTCATGGTTGTGTGATTGATTGTATACTGCTGTGGTTTTGACTATGTGCGTTTATTTTTATATAGTTATTTCAGTGTATTCAGATATTTTATATCAGTGCATTCTCTCTCTCTTTCATTCTATCACTAGCCCTGTCATCGTGACGCAGATACATTTGTTCTGGCGCCAAAATCAGGTTTAGAATCCAAAAGTGAACCACGTTACTGTGTATTTGTATATAAAGCTGGATAAAGCACATTCTTTGTGTGAAACGCTGCTGACTGTCTGCCGGATGGGACGGAAACTTTTTACAATTTTGCTATATAAGAATTGTGGTTCCTTTATTTGAAGTGTGCTTACTCACAGTATACACATCTCCTCTGTGTCCACAAGGAATGTGTTAGTCAGTCTAGATGATCAAGAGCCACCTGATGCACAATGTGGGGGGGGGCTCAGTGAGTACCACACATATACACAGAACCCCTCTTCTTGACTCAGTGAGTGCCAATATACACAGAACCCTCTTTCTGCCTCAGTGAGTACTACATATACACAGAACCCCTCTCCCTGGCTCAGTGAGTACTACACATATAGACAGAACGCCTCTTCCAGACTCAGTGAGTACCACATATATACAGAACCCTCTTTCCAACTCAGTGAGTACTACACAAATACACAGAACCCCTCTTCCTGACTCGGTGAGTACCACATATACACAGAACCCTCTTCCTGACTCAGTGAGTACCACATATACACAGAACCCCTCTCCACCAACTCAGTGAGTACCACACATATACACAGAACCCTCTTTCCAACTCAGTGAGTACCGCACATATACACATAGCCCCTCTTCCTGGCTCAGTGAGTACCATGTATAGCACAGAACCGCTCTTCCTGACTCAGTAAGTACCACACATATACACAGAACCCCTCTTCCTGGCTCAGTGAGTACTACACATATACACAGAACCTCTCTCCTTTGCTCAGTGAGTGCTACACATATACACAGATTCCCTCTTCTTGGCTCAGCGAGTACCACATATATACACAGAACCCATCTCATTGGCTCAGTGAGTACCACACATTTACACAGAACCCCTCTTCGTGACTCAGTGAGTACCACACATTTACACAGAACCCCTCTTAGTCACTCAGTGAGTACCACACATACACACAGATCCGCTCTCCTTTGCTCAGTGAGTACCACAAGTATAGGCAGAACCCCTTCTCATTGAATCTCTACCCTGTACGCAGACCACCCATGCTGAAACTCACTGCACCAGGTGGTTACATTGAAACTCAAGGCATGAATTAACAATTGCTCTTCAGCAGACACCTGCAGAGAGCTTAATCTCTGTGTAACTTATCAAACTAGCAGCGTTCACATCGACCTGTAGACGGGCTGCTCTGCCCGAGGCCACACAAATATACAACTCTCTATAAACACAAACGCCAGCCTGGGCACATTCTGAGAACAGCTGGACTGCGTGCGGTGAGCGGGCTCTCCCAGCGTGCCTCAACCTCACCCCGGTCACAGATGGACGCAGGGCTATCTATGAAGATGACTTCCAGGGGGGGACCATTATCCAGGAGAAACGTAATTACTAAAGAACAAAAATAATGATAACTCGAAGAGGTCTATTTATGAAAGCTTTCTACGCCTTAGATCCTGCAAAAAGGGGCATTTATCGCTGGATTATGGTAAATTAAGTATGGGAGGTATTTAACAAAAGTTAACGTGAGGACCTGATCAGATCAGGCTGTTCAATGCTATATGCATGCTACACATATATATATATTAGATATGCTTGCTGAACCCCGTGATCTGGTTTTGGTTTTGGATCTGGATTAGCTTCATGTTTTGGTTTTGGTTTTGGCAAAACCACGCTCGTGCATTTTGGTTTTGGATTTTTCTTTAGAAAAAAAACTAAAATATGCTAAAATCAAATAATTTTGCTCTTTTTTTTGTTCCTACATTATTATTAATAACCTCAATAACACAAATTTTAAGTCATTTTCAGTCAACTTTGACCACCTCACAGGTCACAATATTATTTTCATACACTTTAGGACAAATACTGCAGCGACCTGTCTGGATGGTAAGCGACAGAGCAATGACACAAACACACGGCAGTTCCTAGCACATCTAGGACACATTGGCACACAGCAGTGGCAGAAAAGGGGGGTCCGCCCACCCTCCCACCCTCCGTGATGTTGGATCTTTAAAAGGAATCCAAAACTCCCGAGATCCGGCGACGTCACGATGACGTTTTGCCTCGTTTTCAATTCCGAGGGCGCGCGACAGTACTCAGCTCGGTACTCGGATCCCCTAAGTTCGGGTGTGTTCAGATCCCGAGGAACCGAGCCCGGGCATCTCTAACATATATATATATGATGAAGTTCAAACTGAACGAAACGCGTTGAGGCCCACAACTGTACTATCTGAGACCCTGTTTCACTGATCTACCCTGGGAGTAACAAACTAAGATATCACCCTTTCCTGAGCTTTTGTATAGAGCCTATAGAGGGACATCTTTAACTACCTCCAGGGATATGACTACCAGTGATCTTATACAGATAAGCTTATATTTATTATCTTCATTGTGAGTTTGCATTTTATGGGGCGTATTTAATTGTTGCTCCGGCCGCCGGGAAGACGAGCTCTCTAAAACTATTACCGTAAATACGGTAATCACTCGCTGAATTTCAGGGAGCTGCGAGATGAAATTCAGCTAGTAAACTACCGTATTAACGGTTTTTACGCGCAATATTACCGTATAAACGGTGATAGTTTTAACGCGCTCGTTTTCCCGGCGGCCGGAGGAACAATTGAATACGCCCCTATATTTTTAATCTGCTGAATAAATTGTTTGCAAAAATACTACACCGTATGGCTTTCTTATATCTTCCCTACTATTGAGCGGTGATGCAGCAGTTATTAATAGAACATACTATATTTGCATCTTGTCTCTGCGAGGAAAGGAAATCACCACCTGGGATGACAGAGGAGCCTATATACAGATAAGCTGTTATTTTACTTATTTCTGGTACGCACACTACTACGCTATTAATCTGCACAGTGTCTCACCTGATTTGCTGATATATGCTGCTATATGCTGATATCCACCTGCATTACTACTTTTCTCTGGATTTTATGGTCTCTGGACTCTCTGAGCCTACTGACTATATATACACAATTATCTGTTTTTACACCTGAAGGCGCCGTCCTTCCATAACTTATCATTTTGATATATATTTATATATATAAATATATAAAACCATTTCCATACCTTGAAAGAAATGTAAATATGTAACATAGAACTATTTACATTAACTGTGCAGTACAGAACGTGCTGTTATTTATTTACTTTTATGAAACAAGCAACTCTTAACAGTGGTTGACTGCAGTGTCCTAGAGTGGGATTATGGACAGGAAGTCTGCTGTGTGCAGGAAAATATCTTCCCCCTCGCCAAGATCACATCTTCATCACAAATTTCCACAGTTCTGAAACTTCGACATATGTATATGTGAGTATTATTTGCTCTCTATAATATAAGCCAACTGGTGCTTTGGGTTTAGAGGACCTTTAAACCAGCTGTTTAGATGTCTGTGATGGGTTTATCGGTGATGAGTTGTTTTCCACCCTGGGTCCCTGTGCCGCCATTTATATGGGGAATCTGCTTCTTTTACAAATTTGCCAACTGTCCCTGGAAAGATTGTAGCCTGAAATAAAAGGTCAAGTAAAAAAAGTGCAGCTGGGATTTGCAACTATTTCTGCATTTGCCCAATACTGTGTAACGTGCATGTCGAAGAGGGAAAGAGGGCGCTAGCGTAGATTTAGAACTACAAAGATAGACCAGCACGGAGACGCACATATATATCGGCGTCTGTCTGGATCAGTGTCTTTAGATGCAAATACACTGATTATGATGACGGTAGCTAGCACTAGATAACCTCTTCTGATTGGGCGATTGTGCGAATTTACCTCTGATAGGTGCTCCCTGCAATGATCCCGCCTATATTATGGAACTTTGTGGGCATATTTTAAAAATAATATTTTTGCTGCTTGACTGCAGTTCCATATGTGAAACTAAAACTAAATAAAGAATATATTAATTAATTGTAATATTTTAGACGCTACAGCATCAAAAATGCGTTATTCTAAAAATAAAGCATTTTAATTTTTTTTTTTTAAAAAATGCTTTGGCTCTGGCAATGCCATCCTGGGAAGACGTTAACAGGGCAAGTATCGCGGAGGTACAACTACCTCTTTGTTAGGCGAAAGATAGCGCCAGCAGGGGTTTGGCCAGTGGTTAACCCTTTGATGTAGAGGACAGGTGACACTTGTTGCCCTTTCTAATATAGACCATACTTACCAACTTTTAAAGCCAGCCGTCCGGGAGGGGGTCCGTCGATGGGGCGTGGCCACGCGGGGATGTGCCGTTAGGCTCCGCCCCCTGTCAATCATGGGAAATTCTGGCCAATCGCAGCAGGGGGCGGGACCACAATGCCGCTGTTAACCCCGCCCCCACCATCTACAACAACGGGGAGATGCTGGATCCGGGATTTTTGCCTGCTCTCTCGGGAGTCCGGGAGAATTGAGAAAAATTCGGGAGTCTCCCGGACATTCCGGGAGAGTAGGCAACTATGCTATAGACCCTCTATATCCACCTTATATGGTCAGAAATATACTGGTGATAATCACCCAGACCAGACCAGTGAATGTAACACTGACGGTAGCATGCATATCTGTGTACTCATTAAGTGTATGCTGCGTGTAGTAAGTAATTTGAAGAGAAGTACATCGTTTGCAAGAAATTACATACAGTATTTACAATAACCAGATTGTTGGGGGTTTTTTTGTGCCAAAATTGCTATAGCAATAAAACCTTCTTGCGATTTCTTTCCGATATTCCAGGGGTTAAATCCTGTGAGGTCATGCATTCCTGTAAACGGTTGGACAGGGGCTCCAATAAATCGTATAAATGTCAGGGAATTAATTAGAAAGAGTTCAAAAAGTGCAGGACCAGAGACAGTTACCATCATTTCCAGAACGGTTCAGTATAGAAAGATTCGGTGCCAAGAATTTCTCCTGCTTTGTAGCGCATAAGATGTAGATGTAGAAGGTATTACGTTAGTTATTTGGTTACACAGCCTGCTGTTTAAAGTGTCCCTGAGGCTTACACACAGTGGAGGCAGCCATTTTGTGGAGAACCAGGGCCAGATTAAAGGCCACATGGGCCTAGGGCTGACAATTATAAAGGGCCTATTGTGAGATGTTCCATTCCACCGGAGGTGTGGCCAGTGATGTGTGGGTGTGGCAGCTATGTGTGGGTGTGGCCAGCACCATGTGGGCAGAGCTTGCACTTCCCTCCAATCACCTACATCATCCTCCCATCTTCCCTTATATAAAGATTGTACCACTAACTGGTTCACACATCATGTATGTAACGTGAAGAGTGGAAATACGTCCCAGCTGTCGCTCATGTCGGGCCAAGCTCCTGGCTGATCAGGGTAGTCCCTTAAAATCAGGACTATCCGGATGGAATCAGGACAGTTGCGAGGTAAAGGTATGTTATGTTATTGACCATTAACTGGATAAAAATCAACAGAGAGGTAAAGGAGGATGAGCATGGAGAAGTGATCCTTCGACTTAGCTGTGAGCAGATCATTTGTCACCTTAGTGAGGACAGACTCAGTGGACAGTAGATGGTGAAAACACAATTACAGAGGGATGAGGAGAGAGAAGCTGTCGGGTCTCGTGCTTATCAGTCCTTGACTTACCCTGCGTTTGGTCCCCAAGTTTCATATGCTCTGACATCTTCACTGTCTGCACACTGGGGTTTCCATTTAAGTTTGCGCCTCTTTTCCAACATGGTGGTGCCGATCCACAGACACAGACACTTGGGTTTCTCATATTACCTGACAACTCTCCTGGACTTTGTGCAGTGAAACACAGGCTCAGTTAATCAGCTGCTGCATCCTTTTCAACACTTCTATGTAAACCTGCATCAGAGCATGGGCTAATGATCTGCTGCTATTTGCCAGCACCTGAGGCTTCATACACATGTTCAGGCCTATATAAGCAGGTTCCTGGAAACAACACACTACCAGTTTATTGAGCTTCTCACCTTAAATCTGTATCATATTGTCACCTGGCTGCCTTACTCTAGAATTGACTTCTGGCTATTGGATGACTTCTTCACTGGTTTTGACCCCTGGCTCTCAACTACCTTTTCTGGCTCTGGATCCCTGGCTAATCCCTGGACTTGTTGCTACATGAGACTCACTCACTGTGTTTAAAGGTACAGTAACTCTTCTCACTGAAGTCTCTTCCTGTGATTTCCGGCTGCTGGAATCCAACAACCCAATATCTATAAACATAAATCCTAGAGACCTGACACAAGTCTCTTAAGAAGTTTGAAAGCAACCTGGAGAACAGTAAAAGAGCGGTAGTTGGAGACACAGATAGGGTTGTTGTGAGATAGTTTATTGATGGAAAGTGTAACATTTTAGCTGAATATGCCACACGAGTTATATGGAACTTACAACTTGGCACCTAAGACTGGAGGAATACATCTGAGTAACATTGTTGATATGGAACCCACCTACCTACAATAAGGACTTTCGTTGGACTTCCCCCTTAAGGGCACATTGGTCTTATTCCTTCATGATAACTCAATGTTTTTCCTACATTTTATATATGAGCTGTTTCAACTGTTATATAAATTGAGAGATACATTTACTCATACATGTGACTGATATCTTACAAGTTAACCCGTGCATGATACTCATGCATTCTAGTCAAATCAAGCTACTTAAGGTGTTAAAAAGGTTCTTGTCATCTTCATCGCAACACACACGCCGCTAGGCTTTTATATATTAGATAGTGGGTATATACCTTGTGCTCTATAGACTGCGTATTATTGGATTGTCTATTGTCCCTATTAGCAGCAGAGACACTTACATCTCTCTTATTCTGTGCAGCACAGACCTTCACATGTGTTTATTTTAAAGGAAAATTCTATTTGACTAAATGAAGTGAGGTCACACTCACACCTACTCCTAGCCACACTGTAGGTATAATAAGGAGTGAGCACTCACCCTTACCTGACTGTGCGGCATCAATTATCCTCCACTCACACAATGATATAACCGTAACTCATCAGAGTTATGTATATATCAGTATATGTCTTGCAAATTTGCCTTTGACCCGTTCTCATGATCGTATAATACAGGATCCTTCATGACACATAAGCTACGTCATGTTACTTAGATGTTTTACAGCTATTTCAGGACATTATATACTTACATAATTTTTGTTAGAATAGTTTTTGAAATGTTGTCTCACAATGTATCTGAGCCCACTCTCCCCAAACCTTCCCCTTCTTCCCTCTTCCAGTTTTAAACAAAAGAAACCAAAGGACAAACACTATTTAACTTAGTGCTGAAAAAGTTAATGCTGACTATGATAGAAAGGTGTCAGAACACACAGAGTATCGCAGCTTGCTCTGTATCCGCAGACCGGTCAGAGTGCCCATGCTGACCCCTGTCTTCCACTGAAAGTGCCTTCTACTGGCATGTGAGCACCAACTTGACTATGGAGAGTACATGGGCAGCAAGGTAGCTCAGTGGTTAACACTTCTGCCTCACAGTACTGGGGTCGTGAGTTCGATTCCCGGCCATGTCCTGATCAGTGTGGAGTTTGTATGTTCTCCCCGTATTTGCGTGGGTTTCCTCCAGGTGCTCTGGTTTTCTCCCACATTTCAAAAACATACTAGTAGGTTAATTGGATGCTGTCAAATTGACCCTAGTCTCTGTCTTTGTATTTGGCCCTGTCCCCACCACTTTAGTATTGAGGTAGTTAGGAACCAGGAGGTTGCCCTGCTCTTCCAGGAGTCTGGGAGTACTCCAAGAGATTTCGGGAGTCTCCCGGATATTCCGGGAGAATAGGCAACTATGACCTAACCCTGTCAAGAAGCATCTCTACATTATGTTTGGGCATAACACGGGCAACACAGTGGCTAAGTGGTTAGCACTTCTGCCTCACAGCAGAATGAGTTCGATTCCCGACCATGGCCTTATCTTTGTGGCGTTTGTATGTTCTCCCTGTGTTTGCGTGGGTTTCCTACAGGTGCTCTGGTTTCCTCCCACACTCCAAAAACATACTGGTAGGTTAATTAGCTGCTATAAAATTGACCCTAGTCTCTCTCTCTGTGTGTGTATGTTAGGGAATTTAGAGTGTAAGCTCCATTGGGGCAGGGACTGATGTGAGTTCTCTGTACAGCGCTGCAGACTTAGTAGCGCTATATAAATCGATGATGGAGTAATGGAAGAAGGTGGCCTGCTCTGTTGAATCACATTTTCTTTTACATCATGTGGATGGCCATGTGCGTGTGCGTCGTTTATCTGGAGAAGAGATGGCACCAGGATGCACTATGGGGAAAAGGCAAGCTGGCGGAGACAGTGTGATGATCTGGGCAATGTTCTGATGGGAAACCTTGGGTAATGGCATTCATGTGGATGTTAATTTGACACATACCACCTGCCTACATATTACTGCAGACCAACCACACCCCTTCATGGCAGCGGTATTCCCTGATGGCAGTTGCCTCTTTCAGTAGCATAATGCGCTCGCCACACTGCATGAAGTGTTCAAGGTGTTCAATTTGTCTCTCGTTGAACCAGCTGGTCCCGTATAATTGGGGCACCCTTGTTCTCCATATTCAACTCGGTGAATTGTGCCTGAGATAGTCATATCTCTGCTGGGGATTAGAGAGCTACCAGCTGAGTAGCAGACAGAAGTAAGATAACTCTGCCCAGGTTTGAATACACAGACTGTAGTAGAGGCTCTGATTTGAATTTTGCAGGTAAACTTCCTTTTAATATCTTGGATGCTGCACTAGTCTCTGATGACATTGAGAAGCTGGGCTCATTAATGGCATCGAGAAAAGTCTCTGCACTAACACAACAAACCAGCTGGTTTGGTGGACTAGTAGCTCGGTGCTCTACTGACAGCAAGGGAAGAGTTCATGGTTTGAGTCCTAAGGCAGGTTTCATTTTTAGGCATTTGAATGTTGCACCAGGCTGGTTGATAACATTGAGAAAAATATCCAGAAACTGAAAAAGTTAGCTTAGTTGTCTAGAAGCCCAGTACTCACCTGGCTGTGATGGAGATGTCTAGAAGCCCAGTACTCACCTGTCTACGATGGAGATGTCTAGAAGCCTAGTACTCACCTGGCTGTGATGGAGATGTCTAGAAGCCCAGTACTCACCTGGCTACGATGGAGATGTCTAGAAGCCAGGTACTCATTTGGCTGTGATGGTGAAGGATGTTACTTGAATCCCTCGGTGTGTTCTCTCTCTAAGTACCATGAATGTTGCATCAGACTAGTTTGTGACATTGAGAAAAGTACATGAGCTGGTCCAACAAGTCACCGCCAGTGATGGTAGAGTCACAAGTTTCAATCTACAGACAAGTATCATTTTAGTACTTAGGATATTGCACATACTTGGTGACATTTAGAAAAGTCTTACCTCCTAAATATACTGTGCTGGGTCACTGGACCAGTACCCATGTGCTCTACTAGCAGAGATGTTGAAGTCCTGGTATATGTTCCCCCAGACAGCATTCTGTTAGTACCTTGGATGTTGCTCCAGGTTGGTTGATGACATTGAGCATAATCTCCCCTCACCCATGTGCAAACAAGTTGGCTCCATAGACTCGTGTCCAGATTCTCTGTTCACAACTAATGGTGGAGTCTCTGGTTTGAACCCCAGAAGAGGCTTCTTTTAGTTACCTTGCCTGATGCACCAGAATAATTTATGACACTGAGGAAAAGCAATTTACGTAATCTTCAAGTGGCTCCAAGGACTAGTACCCTGGTTCTCTGCTTGTAGAAATAATTGAGGTCTTAGTTCAAATCCACAAACAAATGTAGTTTTTGTGCCTTAGATTTTACACCTGGTTTGTTGAAGACATTGAGTAAAAGTTTTGCAAGTTCCTCACACCATGTGTTGGCTCAGATGACTAGTAGCCAGATGCTCTCCTGTCATGAGATGGCTGAGATCCTGGTTCAAATCCCCTTTGTACATTGGTTGGTGCACCTGTCTGGTTCATGACATTGAGATGAGTCTCCCTACTTACTACAATGATCTGTCTTTAGTCACATTGACGGCATAAGTTGTAACGGCATAAGACGGGCAAGTAGTAAAGTGCTCAACTGACAGCAGAGGAAAACAGTAATCTAGTGGTGAGTTAAAAGTGTAAGAAAGAGTTGTGAAAAGATTAATAATGTAAGGAAGCTAGAAAAATCTTTTCATACATTGACTGTTCTTTTAGAACAGCCAAGTATATTAAAGAATGCTGCACAAACAATTTAACACATCATGGAGAGAACCCAATAACCAGCCCCAGATCAGGCTAATGACTTAGGAAAGACCATCAAGCCTGTCTGGGGAATCAAACCGGGACCTCCAGCATCACAGTCAGCAACCCTGGCCACTAGTCCACTGAGCCAGTACATGATGTCAGCAGCAGCGAGACTTTTATCAATGTCATTAAGGGGCCTGAAGCAAAAACAAAGCAGCTGTAAATGTTACCAGGCTGGGGATTTGAACAAGGGACTCTATATAAACCGTAAACAGATCACCTATGTACTGCGCCACCAACAGAGATGTTAAGGCTTGGTTTATGTTCCCCCCAGACAATATTCTGATAGTACCTTGGATGTGCTCCAGGTTGGTTCATGACATTGAGCATACTCTCTCTGGGTACCTAGTAAACCAGCTGGCTCTGTAGACTAGTGTCCTGATTCTCCTTTCAGAGCTAATGGTGGAGTCTCTGGTTTGAACCCCAAGACAAACTTCTTTTAACTACCTTGCCTGATGCACCAGGATGAATACTGACACTGCAGAACATCGTTTACATAATCTTAAACTGGCTCAGAGGACTTGTACCCTGGTTCTCTGCTTGTAGAGCTGGTTGAGGTCTTAGTTCAAATCCACAAACAGCTGTAACTTTTGAACCTTGGATTTTACACCTGGTTTGTTGAAGACATTGAGAAATGTCTCCTCACTTGCTTATACTGTGTGATGGCTCAGATGACTAGTAGCCAGGTGCTCTCCTGTCATGAGATGGCTGAGGTCCTGGTTCAAATCCTGCTTTGTACACTGGTTGGTGCGACTGGCTGGTTCATGACATTGAAAAGAGCCTTCCTAAAGGATGATCTGTCTTTAGTCACATTGAGGGCATAAGTTAGTTGGCAAGTAGTGAAGTGCTCAAGTGGCAGACAGCAGAGAAAACAGTAATAAGGTGGCAAGTATGAAAGTGTAAGACAGTAATTGTGGAAAGAGTAGTACGTTAATAATGTAAGAAAGTTGAGAAATCTTTTCATACATTGACTGTTCTTTTAGAACAGCCAAGTATATTAAAGAATGCTGCACAAACAATTTAACACATCATCATGGAGAGAACCCAATAACCAACCCCAGATCAGGCTAATGACTTAGGAAAGACCATCAAGCCTGTCTGGGGATTCAAACCAGGACCTCCAGCTTCACAGTCAGCAACCCTGGCCACTAGTCCACTGAGCCAGTACATGATGTCAGCAGCAGTGAGACTTTTATCAATACCATCAAGGGGCCTGGAGCAAAATCAAAGGAGATGTAAATGTTACCTGTCTGGGGATTCAAACAAGGGAATCTATATAAACCATAAACAGATCACCTATGCACTGTGCCACCAACCTAGAACATTTCTTATAGATATTGAGAGACTTTTCTCATGGACTTCAAACCTGTTATAACATGAAATGTGATAAAAGGAAGCCACTCAGAATTCAAAGCAGGGCCTGTACTATGACTGTCCATGGGTACCTCACTACTAGTCAGCTGGGCTCACTTATACTGTTCTCATTGTCTTCAGTCAGCCTGCTGCAACATTCAATGTATGAAAATGAAACCTGACAGGGGATTTGAACCAGAGGCTCCTCTATCACTGCAAGTATAGAACCCAGTTACTATCCTGCTGAGCCACTTCTCCTTTAAGCAAAGCAAGATACTTTTCTCACTATCTTCAAGCAGTAACTTTGTATCAGGAATGGGCCATGTTTCTGATATGCAAGTACCAGCAAATTCAATAAACCTCTGTTTGACCATCAGCGGAGAGAGTCACAACTCGAGTCCTCTATTTCTCTGAGTACAAAAGCCTTTGGTATCTGATTACCTTATATTTCTGCATAGGTACCTTTAGAGCTTTGAAACACTGCTGTCAAATCATTCTGCTCTGTGGTGGGGTTGGTATATGTCAAGGACTATAGGACGGGGAAGGTGACAGGTGATATGTGGAGTGATGATGATGATGATTTTGGTGTGGTCACCTCTCCAACAGACAAATCACAGCTGGGGGCAGTTAGTGGTAATGGTTAAAGAGAGACCTCTGGGGCCTCCTCACACTTGGGGCAGTTAGTGAGAGAGACAAATATGTAAGTTAGGTACAATGACATTATAACTAAGTTAGATACAAACCTGAAAATACCTTACTGTGTGATGAATGTCAGATATTACTCTGTAAGACAGACACAAAGGGCCTGGTTCATTAAGGAACGTAAAGCAAAAAAAAAAGAGTAACTTTGGACCTTGGCAACACCATGTTGCATTGGAGGAGGAGGTGAATTTAAAATGTGAGGATAACTTTATAATTGGGGTACAGTTGTCCAAGATCAACTTTTAATGTCAGTGGAAAAATAAAGCTATCAATTATTTTATGAAAAACAGTCAGTATTTTCCTTATGTGCAAATTAATAAACTAATTTGCACCCCTTGCATGGTTTTGCCAAGGTTCAAAGTTACTTATTTTTTTTTGCTTTACTTTCCTTAATGAATCAAGCCCAAAGGGTCTGATTCATAATGTAAATGCCATAACGTGTCGTATTTTGCATAAAATTGTTCTGCACATGCCCAGAACAAAAACCATACGTCAGAGAGAGCAGCAACGTCCAATTCATCTTCAAGAGCAAAGGACCCTACTACAAACTACAACATCATGGGCGGATATGGGAGGGAAATGGGCGTATGCCTGTAGTCAATGTACGGTAAGGGTGTGCCAAGCTCGAGCGCAATCAGCAGCGTCCAATTAAAGCTTTGGACATTTCTCAGGTACGTGTTTTTCTGTCGTATCACATGCACCAGCTACAGGTCAGGTGTAAGTGCCGATTACTAGTGATGACGGCTGTATATACATGCTATAACATGTGTTTGTATCAGGAGCAACTGTAAAAATGTATTTTATGTACAGTAGACATTAATAACATCCTAATAAATGTATAGATATATTTTTTTTTTCATGTTTTATCATTAATAATTACAACAAGTGACTTTATATTCCACATATGTATCGGACGTATCCTGCAGTGTCTGTTAGAGCAGAGCGGACCTAGACCCGTATTCATCACCAGAGCACGAGACTGATGTATTTACTAAGAACTAGTGAAGTCGCTCAGACTGGTTGCCTCAGATAGGTAACAGCAAAAGTAGTCCTAATTGCTGTGGCGTAAAGACCCCTCACAGTGATTGGGATCATCCTTTTCGCCATAACCAATCCAATATTATTGGATCCCGCATTGCAATGGATCATGAGTGACCAACCAAAACTGCACCATGGGGGGTCGGTGTAATGACGGTCATTCATAGTGCTATTCAGACAGCCAATTAGGTAATTTTAGACCTAATTGGCTGCAAATCACAGTGTATGTAACTAAAACAACTGCAAATCCTGATTAGCTTCACATTGATTCTATCACATGTGGATTGGAATTGGCAGAAATTATGGGCAGACAATAATATCTATCTATCTATCTATCCATCCAATATCTATCTATCTTTCTATCTATCCAATATCTATCTATCTATCTATCCAATATCTTTCTATCGAATATCTATCTATCTATCTATCTATCTATCTATCTATCCAATATCTTTCTATTGAATATCTATCTATCTATCTATCTATCTATCTATCTAATATCTTTCTATCTTTCTATCTATCCAATATCTAGCTATCTATCTTTCTATCTATCCAATATCTAGCTATCTATCTATCTATCTATCCAATATCTATCTATCTATCTATCTATCTATCTATCTATCTATCTATCTATCCAATATCTATCTATCTATCTATTAGATAGATAGATAGATATTGGATAGATAGATAGATAAATGGCTAGATATTGGATGAATAGATAGATAGATAGATAGATAGATAGATATTGGATAGATAGATAGATAGATAAATGGCTAAATATTGGATGAATAGATAGATAGATAGATATGAGATAGATAGATAGATAGATAGATAGATAGATAGATAGATAGATAGATAGAGATATATAGTTGTAGTTAGGGACACAAAAATTAATAAACCTACCTGGAAGATAATTTTGACTACAGATGGAAAATTATTTAGCAGAAGTCACAATATTTAGACATGCAAATTTGGAGTAAAATAAGCCCCGCCACCAATGTGACCCCCTATCCAGCCACTTTCAAGTAAGACCTGTCCCTATCTAGGTGCACGAATCAGGGCTGTCCCACTGAACTCGGAGCGGTTGGGAGATATGTATTAAGGCTTATTAACGAAGTTGCCCTTTGTCTTGTGACATAAGGTGAATATATATTCATGGGTGTACATAACTGTTTGTGGGTCTAGATGCGGTGGCTAAGGGGGGGGGGGCAAAATGTAGCTTCTTCTGCTGGGAAGAGCTGGGCGGGTGTGAACGTTCCTGGCTCAGTGTGGAATAGATCCACCTAGGGGTCTCGTGTTGCTCCAATGTGCTAAAACCGGATGAGGATACAATTAGACCATGTTCAGGGGCTGGTGAACGCACGTCTATATCCTGGTTAGTGGGCGGCCATAGAACCTATCTTCCCACAAAAAATTATTATAGAGGCTCTGAAGGGAGTTTTTTTACTTTTCCCACCCTGTGAATTTCCACCCAGACATCCCGCAACTGGACCACTGACGCGTTTCCATGTAGCTACTTTCCGGACCAAGAAGCCTTATTCTACACTTGGGGGATGAAATGCGTTGTGTGTCTACATATTTGCAGTTAGCAAAGGTCTATAGTATCAGCCATTAGAGGCTGACAACAATGCCCTCTATTGGTCTTAAGGACAGGAAGTCTAGTGCGCGTGAGGAAGAAAGATCCCCCCATTACACGGAAAATCTTACCTCAAGCTACAAATCCCCTAAAACTTTCTCAACATGATAGTGGACGCCATTAGCACTTATTTTGTATAAAAGGGCTCACATGGTAAGAAGAGGTTATCTAGGCAGGAACATATAATAATACATCTCATACATCTCATCGGGTTTAGTGCTATCTGTTTTCACTTAATGTGAGCCGCTATTACAGTCACTTCATAAACTGAAGTGTATACAGTGTGTAATTGCTTAGCACAGATTCTTACCTTAATGGATCATTAGGGACAGATGCAATTCGTGTAGACGTACTCAGAGTCTCTCTCTCTCTCTCTCTCTCTCTCTCTCTCTCTCTCTCTCTCTCTCTCTCTCTCGCTCTCTCTGTAGACCCAAGTTTTAAAGGTTTAGGCTTCAACTACATTTTAAATCTGTTGGAAATCTCATTACACAGATCACAGCAGCATTACCTGAACGGGTAATCGCTATTAATCGCTTGAAGTTCACACGGCACCATTCAATATCGGCATTGTGCAATCATTGCAAAGCAGATGGTCGCGCTACACAGAGAATAAAAATCACCTGCGCAGATCACTCCACAGGAAGCAAGCGGCTGCAGAACCGCTGGTCAGTGACTAATCGTCTGTGAACGAGTCACTGGAAAGCACTGGGGGGAAGTTGTGTGTGGAATTCTATTGTACATTATCACTGAATATTACTTACCTGGCAGGGGCAAACGCAGGATTTGTAGAGAGGGGTTTCCATGCCACACCGCCAGTGGGCGTGCCCAGCATGCTTTGGGGCGTGGCTATAATTTTAGACAGTACTTGGCTGCTCTCCAATTCTTCCTATCCCCATCATATCCCGGAGCAGCCACCTCAAGCATACAGTACCCCAGCGGGTCCTCTGATCTCCTCTGACACACATTCACCACACTTCTGTATTTCCACCATCGCCTGCACTATTTTGTCAGGTCAAGCGCAGCGAAGCCGCAACTGGGGTTGAACTGCACAGGCGCAGGGCCCCTCGTAGCCCAGCAACGCAGAGCAGGGGCCAGAAGAGGATGGACTGCGTTTCCGTGCCCCTTTTCAATTGGGCACCGAGACATAGAGCTCTGCCCCTGTCTTTGTCTCTGCTATAGAGTAAAACACAGAAACACATAACTACTGCAAAACCACCTGGAATTCAAGTCCATTAGTTCACACAGCTTAACGAAGATGTTTCCACAACGTGCTTCACTCCTCTGTTATAAAGTCCTCGTTATATGTAATAGGCACAAAGAATATATAGAAGGGAGTCCATAGACGCTGTATGAGCCTCACTGCAGACTCTGCACCATCCGAGGGAGGTCATGAACAGGGTTAACTCCGCTGTGACCAGATGCAGAGAACCCTGGCACCTCCAGGGTTAATATCCTCAGTGACCAGACGCAGACAGCCCTGGCACCTCCAGAGTTAATATCCTCTGTGACCAGACGCAGACCGCCCTGGCACCTACAGAGTTAATATCCGATATGACCAGACGCAGACGGTCCTGGCACCTCCAGAGTTAATATCCGATATGACCAGACGCAGACCGCCCTGGCACCTCCAGAGTTAATATCCTCAGTGACCAGACGCAGACCGCCCTGGCACCTACAGAGTTAATATCCTCTGTGACCAGACGCAGACCGCCCTGGCACCTACAGAGTTAATATCCGATATGACCAGACGCAGACCGCCCTGGCACCTCCAGAGTTAATATCCTCAGTGACCAGACGCAGACCGCCCTGGCACCTACAGAGTTAATATCCTCTGTGACCAGACGCAGACCGCCCTGGCACCTACAGAGTTAATATCCTCTGTGACCAGACGCAGACCGCCCTGGCACCTACAGAGTTAATATCCTCTGTGACCAGACGCAGACCGCCCTGGCACCTCCAGAGTTAATATCCTCTGTGACCAGACGCAGACCGCCCTGGCACCTACAGAGTTAATATCCGATATGACCAGACGCAGACGGTCCTGGCACCTCCAGAGTTAATATCCGATATGACCAGACGCAGACCGCCCTGGCACCTACAGAGTTAATACCCGACATGACCAAACGCAGACCGCCCTGGCACCTCCAGAGTTAATATCCTCTGTGACCAGACGCAGACCGCCCTGGCACCTACAGAGTTAATATCCTCTGTGACCAGACACAGACCGCCCTGGCACCTACAGAGTTAATATCCTCAGTGACCAGACGCAGACAGCCCTGGCACTTACAGAGTTAATATCCGATATGACCAGACGCAGACCGCCCTGGCACCTCCAGAGTTAATATCCGATATGACCAGACGCAGACCGCCCTGGCACCTACAGAGTTAATACCCGACATGACCAAACGCAGACCGCCCTGGCACCTCCAGAGTTAATATCCAATATGACCAGACGCAGACCGCCCTGGCACCTACAGAGTTAATATCCGATATGACCAGACGCAGACCGTCCTGGCACCTCCAGAGTTAATATACTCTGTGACCAGATGCAGACCGCCCTGGCACCTACAGAGTTAATATCCGATATGACCAGACGCAGACGGTCCTGGCACCTCCAGAGTTAATATCCGATATGACCAGACGCAGACCGCCCTGGCACCTACAGAGTTAATATCCGATATGACCAGACGCAGACCGCCCTGGCACCTACAGAGTTAATATCCGATATGACCAGACGCAGACCGCCCTGGCACCTTCAGAGTTAATATCCGATATGACCAGACGCAGACCGCCCTGGCACCTACAAAGTTAATATCCGATATGACCAGACGCAGACCGTCCTGGCACCTCCAGAGTTAATATTCTCTGTGACCAGACGCAGACCGCCCTGGCACCTACAGAGTTAATACCCGACATGACCAGACGCAGACCGCCCTGGCACCTACAGAGTTAATATCCGATATGACCAGACGCAGACCGCCCTGGCACCTCCAGAGTTAATATCCGATGTGACCAGACGCAGACCGCCCTGGCACCTACAGAGTTAATATCCTCAGTGACCAGACGCAGACGGCCCTGGCACCTACAGAGTTAATATCCGATATGACCAGACGCAGACCGCCCTGGCACCTCCAGAGTTAATATCCTCAGTGACCAGACGCAGACCGCCCTGGCACCTACAGAGTTAATATCCTCAGTGACCAGACGCAGACCGCCCTGGCACCTACAGAGTTAATATCCGATATGACCAGACGCAGACCGCCCTGGCACCTCCAGAGTTAATATTCGCTGTGTGTCTGAGAGAGGAGGGAGAGAAGACGGCTTAAATCAAAAAGCTTCAGGGTACGAAAAAAATTCCCCTCTCACCCAATCAGAGTCTCGTGAATAATTAAACTGATCAGCGTAATTAGCTTAATTAAGTTAATTTGACTACGGGACATGGCCATATGGCGAGGAGGAAACAAAAGAGGGAAACTAATTAAAAGTAAAATAATGCGGATTTTAATTAACTCGATCCCCAGACATCAGCAGATCCGGGCCCAGGCCCCAGTGTAGTAATTAAAAAGCGCGGTTTCACCGGTAACATTTCTAAACCCACCCAACCCCCACCACCCCCCCTTCCCATGCACACACTCTCTGCAAGCCCTCTGTGCTAAAGTGCCCCCTCCCATCCACAGACAAGAACTAATTAAAACTGTAAATGAATTAGCTGTGTTGTATTTTTGGAACAGAATTTTTGATTAGAATTGCAGTCTCTTATTTTCTTGCAAAGTCTCTTTTTCTCGTTTTCTTTTCTTACTTTTTTTTTTGGGTGAATACTTTTCTCACGCTCCTTGAGAATACATCTAAATTATTGCTTGAATGGCAAATATTGTGTAAACAAGCGTTACATTTGTAACGAGATCCACTGGCGTGCAGCGAACGTGCGACACTTTTCAAGTGCGGATATGACATTGAATTTCCTCTGCGGGAGAAGATTGAATTTTTTTATTTTTTTTTGCATGAAATACCCTGATTGGCAAATGTATTTGAAGTGTTCCATACTTGTCTAATCGTTTGACCTCCCTGCATATCCCGAATGGGAGGTCCAAGTGGCAATGCGATTCATGTCATGGACACCGAAACCCAACTGCGCAATACCGTTATCAGGGGCAAACGCAGGATTTGTAGAGGAGGGGTTTCCACACCACACCGCCAGTGGGCGTGACCAGCATGCATTAGGGGTGTGGCTATAATTTTAGACAGTGCTTGGCTGCTCTCCAACTCTTCCTATCCCCATAATATACATGGGGAATGCTACGTGCACTACTGTTAGGTGCATGCAGATCTCCCTTTTCAAGCAGAGCTGTGTGAAGCGGGGGCAGTGTCCAGCCACCTCAATTATACAGTGCCCCAGGCTTGGAGGGGGTTTCCAGTCACTAGGAAACCCCCCTTCAGTTTGCCTATGGTTATACATGTCATTGCGGCCCCCCCTGTGACACAATACCATGATTGGCGTCATCACACAGTGTACGGAGGGCTGATATAAGTTATATGACCCCGTATTTAGGGTACTATACAGCTAACCCAACATTTGTCCTCACACCTGGAACTGTTGGGAGGGAGGTCTCACTGACCCGAGCAGGCGTTGCGTGCATCTGTCACTGGTGTGAGCAGCAATGGGGTGGTGTTTTTAGAGTATAGGGGGGAGGTTAGAGGCAGCCTTGCTCTTCAGTAGCGTTAAGCACACCGCCAGAGAACATGGCTTGCGCCAAAGTAAAGCATTCATACTCCCAGTGTAACTACACAACCATTTTCATAGGGCACTGCCCAGGCATTTTCAGTTGCACCCCGTGTTGTATAATAACACACTTCACACACACAATTACCACCTGCATTGAATACGGCCCCTTATATGTGTATAGGACACCGGAAGTACAGATATTCAAGTTCAAAGAGTCTGACGTCAAACTGAGCTCCGGGGAGTCTGAGTCCAAGTTAAAGCCCATCGTTATAGTCTTGACCTTGTCTGGTGGTTGACTTGACAGTAGATAGTAGTATGTTGGGACCATGCCCGAGGGCCGCTGAGCCAAACCCGAACATTGTCAAGTCTACCCATTGAGTGAGCAAGACTGTGAAGCCAGGGAGCCTGAGCATATATATAGAGACAAGATACCTGTGACTTGTGTGATGTCCAAGTCTAGAGAGAGAAAGGGACACGTGACACCCAAGAGGTGTGAAACCAAAATGAGGGAGGGAGATCAGGACAGCTGCTAAAATGGGCAGTGTAGAGGTCAAGAGGGGGAGTGATTGTTCCCAAGGCTGTCACAATTCACAAGGAAGAATGGACGTATACCTGCAAGGGGTTGACGCAACTGGACAGAGGCGCGGAGTCTGGCACCCCTCAAGGAGGTTTGATCTTAGTTGCGTGGAACTTTCAGGTCACGGTCCTCAATGCCAGTCATTAGCGGGGCAGCTGGAATCACTACTAGAGGGTAGTGGACCCGGGAGGAGCAGAAAGGACAAATGAAGCACAGAGAAGAAAGGAATCTGAGTAGGCGAGGTCAGATCCAAACAAAACCAGTACGTGAGGCAGAAGAGTCATCGGGAACAAGACAAATTCATAAACAGGAGATCCAAAACAGAACCAATGTGTCAGGCAGAAGAATAGTCAGGAACAGGCCGTATTCAAAACCACGATACTTATGCTGGATCAGAACCAAGGAGAACTGAGCACAAGAACCAACACCAGATCAGAGAAGAAGTGATCCAATAGTCTGGCATTGGAGCAGTGCCAGAGCCTGCCTTATATAGGCAGTCCAATCAAGAGGACCACTGTATATAACCTGCTGTTGTTAATAAAGAGATTAAAAAAAAAAAAAAAAAAGGTGTGGCGTTAACAGAGAGGTGGTCTGGCGCCCCGGTATTATAAAGTCAGTATCATTCTTTCCAGAGTCTACCATCTCCGAGCTGAAAAGAGGGTGTTGCAATGAACATAAACAGGACCCCTGCATTTGCCACCCCAGTGGTCCCTATATAATGGACAGGGGTCCTTAAAAGTGTTCCAGCCAACTGTATCTTTGGTTAGGTGTTATTTATGGCCACTGTCCTGCTGTTATAACTAAAGAGATTTATAAACAAAAAAGGAATGGAGTTAACATTATATCGAAACGGTACCTACCCCCACGCCCCCCTTCACAGACACAGACATGGCAGGGTACAAGCCCTATGATTCTGGATAAATAGACACCCTCATGTGAAAACATGGAGAAAAGTATAGTCG
Organism: Mixophyes fleayi; assembly: GCF_038048845.1. Lineage (NCBI taxonomy): Eukaryota > Metazoa > Chordata > Amphibia > Anura > Limnodynastidae > Mixophyes > Mixophyes fleayi. The sequence continues at coordinate 122,862,336 of NC_134410.1, read as the reverse complement.
GCAAAACGTAGCCCTATCAGAAATACAAATAGATCTGAATACCTGCTCCACTATCACCCACCACACTGTCCATATCCTTATCCGTCTCCGTCAGGTTAGGTACACCACACTCGGGGTGTTACTAACCTTAGTGTGATTCTCTCTCCACTTGGAACTTTCACTTGGAAGTTTCAGGATGATTCAGTGCCAGGGAAACTATCTGATCAGGTAGACGTTCCTAAAGAGAGACCATAAGCCAAACACTCAAGATCATGTGTTTGTGTGAATGACATGCACTTACCCATTCAGGGGTACGTCTCCTGCAGACCCAGCCAATAAGACCCAGAGGGAGGGTCCTAAGCTTCCCTATATATTTCCTTCCCCAGTGGATGCTGGGTCTCTTTGCTTTCTGCACTTAATACCTCCCTCCCTCCCACCCTACTAATGTTTTGCATTGATGCCTTGCTAACCATTTTCTTTCCCTATCACAGAGGAGGCACCAATAGGAGGGGGAGCATTGCAGTCAGCGACTAATTCATATGGTGCTACCGCTGATTGGCTGAAGGCCACTACCCCTCTCTGAGTAACCGGACTCTTCATCCTTTTGTGTGGAGGATCCCTTGACCTGCTTTGTGTGGTCACGTCATTTGTCGAGTCCAGAAGGGGTGTGGTCACTCTGACGCCAGACTTAGCACCGGCCAATCGTAAAGGATTATATTCTGGGACCAGTGGTTTAATGGCAATCTAACCTTCCACTGTTTGGTTTTACAATTAGTTGTTAGCTGACTGCGTTCCTCTTGTCGCCACCACATATAGTATTATTTTAAATAAAACTGGGACCTTTTGCCAAATTTAAACTTGTGTCCATGTGGTTATTATCCGCACTCAATACAGTAATATAAATCGGAACCAAATAAGAAGGTTTGGGTGCATGAAAGGGAGACATCTATACTATGCAGTTTATGAGTTCCTGTCATGACAAAGATGCTTATAGCTCTGCATTGGTCTGGAACTCCCCCAGTGTCATTGAAAACTGTTGGATATGGGGGGGTCTCGGTGAAAAGGGGCAATCTCTGAGCAAGGCGGGATATCTGGGCAAAGTGGTATTTGTGCAATTCAGTTCATAGGCAAACCAAGGGGGGGGGGGGTTCCTAGTGCCTGGAAACCCCCTCCAAGTCTGGGGCACTGTATAATTGAGGTGGCTGGACCCTTTCCCCGCTTCACACATCTCTGCTTGAAAAGGGAGAGCTGCATGCACCTAACAGTAGTGCAGGCAGCATTGCCCATGTATATTATGGAGATAGGAAGAGTTGGAGAGCAGCCAAGCACTGTTTAAATTATAGCCACGCCCCCATGCATGCTGGTCACGCCCACTGGCGGCGTGGTGTGGAAACACCCCTCTCTACAAATCCTGCGTTTGCCCCTGCAGCTTCTGCTGCATATTATAAGGGGAGACCACAGTATTATATGTTAGACAATAGAGGGGTGCAGGCAGGTTTTGGGGGGTCCCAGTTCACATTTTGCAGCCGAGCCCACATAACCTATTTATACGCTGGGCGTCTGCTCACATGGGCTAGAAAAATCTGTTGTTGAATAATTCTGCATGTGAAGTGTGGGGTACAATTGTATGACCTATATAAAAGTTTTTCTTTTGTTTGAGATACTGAATGCAGGTTGCACTTACTGATCGGTATGGGTTAATCTAACACGCTTCAAAAAAATGGACTGGAGTGAAAATGCCCGCTTCTAATCAGATATGCAAATTGCAGACTTGTCAGCTCAAATATACGGTTTAATTAAAAGACCCATTTTCAAAGGCAACTGAAAAAGGAATTGGAAACGAGTGGGAGATGTTCTATATTAAACTGTGAATAAAACACAGCGTTCCTGTTCATACCGCGATCACAAAACAAAGAGCGGTAATGGATGGGTTGTCATACGACTGACGGAGTGACAAAGGAGAAGCCATGTTGTATTTCCTGTCCAGAGATTTCATTCTTGCTCCATTTCATTAGATAATATGCAGAGACGTGTACAGTGCTGTCATGGCATTGTAGTGTGATTGCAGAGCATTCTTGATAGACAAATTATAAGTATTTGGAGGGGGGGGAGTAAGACTACATGAGCACAGTCATTTAAATATAATCTAAAATATCAATGATTGAACTCCTATTAAAATATATTAGTATATTGTTCTGGTAGCCCCAAGTGTCCATATGTTATTGTTCTGGGACCCCGAGTGTCAGTGTGCCGTTGTTCTAGAACCCTACGTATCAAGGTGGCATTGTTCTGGGACCCCAACTGTCAGTAAGCCATTGTTTGGAGACATAATAATTATATCTTATTTAAACTGCCAACATATTACTTATTGCTTTACATTTAGGGGATCGTAATACAAATAAATAACATATAATAACAGGAAACAGAAGTTAAAGATGACTCTGCCCAAGTGAGCTAACAATCTAATAGATGTAGGGAACAGTTGATACATAAGGTAGTGGGATAACAATTATCGCAGTTAGTAAGGATATTTTGGAGCGTCACTTGAAGCCTCGTCTACAGGTTGATGATCTTTAATCCTACAGGTAACTCTGTATAAAAGATGGTGTTGCCCATATCAACCAATCAGATGTTCGCTTTCATTTCCTACATTGTGCTAGAAGAATGATAGTTAAAATCTAATTGGTTGCTATGTAAAGCACCTCCTTTTCTGTACAGTTACCGGACCTAGAAAGAGGTGGGGCTTACATTGAAATGGGTGGAGCTTCATGACTAAGTGGGCGTTTTTTTCTCCCCAGTGTTCCAAATCGATTACTAAACGCCCCGAAACAACTATTCCTCCACCTACGAATCCACCTACGTCTCTGCCCACTAGAGTGTAAGCTCCTGAGTACAGTGGGAAACCTGTGTAGAAACTTGTGTACAAAAAAAAGCGACCAATTAGATTCTGCCACGTTTTAAAATGCAGCCAAAGCAACAGATCAGCGCTTGAACTAGAATATTTAACTATATATCTTATAAGGTGCTGAATGGCAGAGCTATAAAAGACTCGCCTCCACTAGAAAACTTCTATTTATTTATATAAATTTATATATAAAGTTAATCGTCAATAATACATAGCTGTTTCCCTTATATGAAGCTGCTGAACTGGGAAGAATGCATTTACTATTTTTAAACAGTTCCAATACGGGATGATTTGTCTTGTTGGAAAATGAAACTAAATAACTGGATGACTGTTTTGTATTACAGAACCTTTATTTGCACCAGTTCTTGCTACAGAGTGTCCGCTTTCCACATATATGAATGTATTTGCTACCGTCTATTAGATTCCTTCGTAGCTATGTAATGGTTAATCCTTCGCTCACTTGTATGTCGTTGAATAGGTCGCTGTCACTTGTACAATTCTACAAGGGACTCGGCAGAATGGATGAATACTATCTCTTCCTTATCGACTTCCCGTCCTCGTACCTCTCCCTTTTTCGGCCTGGAAAGTTCAAGATGTCTGGGACTGGGGTTCCTCCAAGAGATTACACTGTCGCAGGGGCGCCCGGGTGCTTGTGATATCTCCTGTCCGTCCATTGTCCTAAAGAGGAACCGCCAAGCGTCATGAAATGACATCACAGCTTCTCTTATCTCCAGCGCAGTGCTGGAGAACCAAAGGACCATTGTTCAGTCCGTCGTCAGCAGAAGTCACGCAGGGATTGTATAGAGCGCTGCTAATACGCTCTGTTCGGGTTAAGTGAATTCTGCTATATGAATATTATATTTTTTTATCTGTAAAGCGGAATTGATATCAGGAAACGTATTACTCTTATTACATAGGGAATAGCATATGGGTCTATAAGGACATTAGAAGCCATCAAGGATTTATGTTATCCATCCAAAGACGTATTCAACCCCCTTGGGCATTTTCATGTTTTATTTTCTCAGTTCACGGAATCAAAGCGGATTTATTCAGGAATTTAAAAAAACATCAACGGTAAAGCTTTGTCATTAACTACAACAATACAAACTGATGATAATTAACCACATGCAGTATATTGCAAAAGTATTCATATCCAAAATCCATTTTGGGTAGGAATTGCAAATCCTACGCTGTAACGTTGTTGTCTGTGATATTTGCATTTTAAAGTTCTGAACCTGAACATGAGTTGTTTTTTTTTTTTTTTAGTGTTCCATCTGCTGCTTGCATAAGTATTCATCCTATAACATTTTGTAGGGCCACTTTTTTTACAATAGCAGCTTTAAGGGGCCTATTTAGTAAAAAGCTGTCACTTTTAGTTTCAGCGCTTTGACATATGCCGAGAACAATATTTCAGGGCAGGATTTGTTGTTCAGTAATATTAGAGAATGGAGCTGGGGTCTGAACACATTTGCAAGACACTGCTATTTTCTCTTTTGCAATGTTGCCAAAGTTTATTCAGGTTAGGGGGGCTTCAAACTTTTATAGCCAATGTAGTTGCTAAAATTTTAAAAACTTTCAGATATTGGATCTAATCACGTCAATTTCTAGGGCAGACCATGGTGGGTCGCTAGTTTGCCTAGCATGTAATCTGGCCCTGAAATAGACTAATTCATGCACTCATTATCTCCCACATCGACTATTGCAATTCCCTCCTTACTGGTCTTCCCAAAGTCAGACTTGAACCCCTACAATACATTATGCACGCAGCGGCTAGATTGATTTCCCTTGCAAACTGTTCTTCCTCTGCTGAGCCGCTCTGTCAGTCTCTACATTGGTTGCCTGTATTTCAACGAATCCAATATAAAACTCTTCTACTAACCTACAAGGCCGTCAACAAAATTGCACAGACATACATCTCCTCACTTGTCTCAAAAAAATCTCCCAACGCGACACCTCCGTTCTGTACAAGATCTGCGTCTCTCTTCCACTCTCATCACATCCTCCCATTCCCGGTTACAGGACTTTTTCCGGGCTGCACCCACTTTGTGGAATTCCCTCCCGCGCACAATAAGACTTTTCTCTAGTCTTCAAACCTTCAAGCGTTCTCTGAAAACCCACCTCTTCAGACAAGCTTATAATATTCCTCAACCACCATCTTAATCTCCCTAGGTTACCCTATTACCACCCTCTACACAGCTAACACAAGACAACAACCCTCTGACCAACATTGCTGTGTGACTGATCATACAGCGCACTAAATACTTTTAACTTTGCATTCTAGCTGATCCACTGTACAATATGATGTAGCACATGCCCTTGTGTTTCAAACTCCCATTGTTTCATATATTGTAAGTTTGCAAGCAGGGTTCTCTTACCTCTCTGTCTGTATGTATTACCCAGTATTGTCTTATTAATGGTTTTTTTCCCCAATTGTAAAGCGCTACGGAATTTGCTGGCGCTATATAAATAAATGTTTATGATGATGATGATGAACAAAGCTCTGATTAAACGTCAAGGTATGGTTGACTACAATGTGATAACTCTATTTATAATATATGAAAGGAGAAGACGTAGTTCTATTAGCCTATGTGACCATCCTAACAATAGCAATTGAGACCCTGGTTCGAATCCCAGGGTCAGCTCCTTGTCACCCTCTATAAGTTATGTCATCTGCCCCCGTCTCAGGCCACTAAATTTCCCCGTTGGGTTTAGTTGCTTTTTTAAAATGAAGTAGACCCAGTTTAGGAACTTCACTTTCTAATTTAGCCCACTGGTTTTAATTAATAATTGGCCTCCTTGCTTCATCATGAAGCCAATTTTCCATCCAAGTCCTGGCAAGTTCCTGCATTCCTTTATATAGAAGCCATAGGACATGGCTACAAGTGCCGAAACAGCAAGAGGGACTCTTCCAAAAACAACTCCGTCTGCCCCCATTCCTGCAACACCCCAGGTTTATTCAATGGTCTCCATTGTGTTCCACGATACGTTATTCTATCAATGCATAAAATAGACACTTTCATCATTTAAAATTGCATTGCTAATATGTTTTATAAAGAAAATTGGCATTTTTCTAATACATTTCCTCTGGTTTGCTCCTAAACCTCCTAATAGACAATCGCTTTGGAATGTTAGAGATCTCCCTGGATACTCAGCAATTGTAAATCTCAGAGACAATACCTCACCTAAATATTTCACACTGCAGCGCTGGCTAGACGGAACAGACGGCAGACATCAGTGATCCGTTATCTCCAGGGTTTGGCAATGTAAGCGATGTTAATGGTGTTACTATGATTGGCCTTCATGGGATTATAGAGTATTGAGAATTTGTGTATGGACACTCAGTGATAGCTCAAAACCTTTGTTTACTTTCATTAAAGGGAATTTTCTTTCATCAAATGATTTTAATTTATCGATTTTACTAAATACATTGCTTTATCTTTGAGGCTTCCTTCTGTGCTTTTCAGCAGGCCCTTATATCATCTGGGCAGGTATATGGAGCAGAGTAAAGTAGCATTATATCCAAGGGAAGCAAATAACAAACAACTCGACTGATGATATAAAGACATGGATGCAAGGAAGGACATTCAAAAGATAATGTATACAGTAAAAACTGCAGTAGGGCCTTTACAATCAAATAAATTAAAGGTGAAAACTCCTTTAAATGTGTAACAATGATACAATGACGTTGCTTCTAGTTAGAGTTGAATATTGAGCAACTTTTATTGCAGGTTTTACGGCAAATGTGCACTTAAACCAGAGGCATCACATGGCCGGTCAGGTTGCTCAGGAAAAGGGTTATGGTACAAAGCCTACGATATATATCTAGAGACCTGACGGCTGGCTCGTCACTGTTATAACAATTAGAAATTTTGAACATGGGAGAGGGATCCTACATAAATAAAACCTCTGTCTTTTAAATGCAAATGGGAAAAAATGAACCATTTAGATATTTAAAAAATTGCATGTTTGATCACTGAATGCAAATATTTGAAATAATAATCAGACAATCCAAGGGCTTGGAACAGAATCAAATAATTCTGGTAGGCATTCATTTTGGCGAGCCAAGAGACAGACACTTCCCCACCTAGTCCCGTTACACCATGAGGATGGATGAACACAGAGCTCCCTCTGTACAAACATCAGCCAACGCTAGACCGTGCTATCAGAAAACATGGTCTGCCTCCAACACGCAGCTGGGCTAGCATAGAACGGTGTTAATGTTTCCTCCCAGAAATAACAAATTGACAAACTTTGTTGGGTTGCAATTTATTGATCGCAGAAACACAATCATTGCCCAATGCCTTTGGATATACAAACCAACCCCGCAACAACTGACGTTTTGACTATCTGTGATGTAGACCTATTATCTGAGATTCTGACCACCTGTTATAACTGTGTTCCCCAAAGAGAAATTCAATACATTGCAGTTGGTCTACGGGTCTGCAGAGCTAGTGGCGCGGAAGGTCGTTAAAAGCAAGATTAGCATAACGAACATACCCAGCCGATGATGACACTTGACAGGACGGTAACTGAGAACATTTTTTGGGTTGGTGTCAAGCTAAGAGGAGAGAAACTTTCAAAACTGTTCCGTGGGATGTTCGCCTCATTCCGCATTTGGCTGTGGGATTTTGCACAGTTCGCGGATGGAATCCGGCCTTGAGTGTTCGATGCGGAAATTTGCTCCGTTATTTCGCTCTTCCCTGACGTCATTGTCATTCTCCCAGCTCCGTTTGTAGACTTAGAGCCTGGTTTTGTGTTGGATGTAAGTCAATTAGCTCCAAGCACAAATTCGACTGGTGTACGATTTGTTGACTTACATCCTCTTGCGCTTGGAGAAGTCGGTCAATGGTGTTCACTTGTAAGTTCATAAGAGTAAGGCCTTGGAGATACAAGTCCTCCTGATTCAGTGTTACCCCAGCTTTCAGCGGGCGCACACATCCACAAGACCCGCAAGGAGACAAAACAGAAAAATTCCCCACTCACTCGAGAACTTCTCTCAATTTTCTCAACACTGAACATAAGTCCATCCACCTGGCTTTGGATCCTTCAACCACTCCCACTCCGAACGTTATCACATCATCATCATCATCATTTATTTATATAGCGCCACTAATTCCACAGCGTTGTACAGAGAACTCACTCACATCAGTCCCTGCCCACTGGAGCTTACAGTCTAAATTCCCTAACATACACACAAACAGACAGAGAGAGACTAGGGTCAATTTGATAGCAGCCAATTAACCTACCATTATGTTTTTGGAGTGTGGGAGGAAACCGGAGCACCCGGACGAAACCCACGGAAACATGGGGAGAACATACAAACTCCTCACAGATAAGGCCATGGTCAGGAATTGAACTCATGACCCCAGTGCTGTGAGGCAGAAGTGCTAACCACTGAGTCACGACGCTGCCCATCAAAGATTGATTTGCGAAACATTTTGCTGCAACATCACTCGTTAAACACTTTTCAAGCGTTGGTGATTTGAACACAAAAAAGGTTTTTAACTGTAAAAACCTTAATCCAGGGATAGAAATAAGATCTCTAAGAAACAGGTCGCACCTAAAATATAAATCTCAAACCAAACTGACCACCTAGAGGATTATGGCAGCGCACTCGCTCCCAGCCCTCATACAAGACGCTATTATTTAGAAGAACCTGTGGGACATTTTCACATACACAAATTCCTGCCACCACCTCTGAATAGGCGAGAAGTCCAGCATCTATAAATAAAAAAACAAACTCCGCGCCAGAGACCGCCAGAGAATTTATTTTCGTGTGGGGTTTTGGCTCTTTTTTTTCTTCATTTATAAGTAAGCTTTTTTTTTGTTTGAGATATTTGAACTGCATATTCCTGAAACATTTCAAATGAAAACAAGGCCGGATCGGGCCATGCAATCAGCAGTGTTTTCCATCAAAATATACGTGTGATAAGAACTTTCTAAAAAGAAAATAAACCGTGGAAAAAAAAAACATTTGCATAAAAATTTTGCATAAAATACCATTGTCTGTATGTTGCAAGCTGTTTAATTGTCTTCCATTCTAATAATAATCAATTCTCCTTTATATTCCAGGAAAGGCAGACAGGTCTTTCTCCAAATTCCTGGGAGAAGAGGGCGAGAAGCGATCCTCAATGACGCAATTTGTGGCAAGTTGAGTCATTTTTACCCGGTCCCCTGCCGCGAAAAGCCCTTGCCAAGTATTATAACTCGCTGACTTACGCACTCCCCATTGAGCTGAATGGAGACAGCAAATAGATACTATTTATCAAGAAGTGAAAACTTTTTTTTTTTTTCACCACAATCGTTTTCCACTAAAAGTTAACACCATATTGACACAATGTTAACAGAACAAAAGCATTAAAGAAAAAAAGTGATTTATAAATAAAGCATTTTTCTAGTTAAGTACTGTTTACATTATTTTTCTTTATTTAGAAGAAATGATAAAAAATAATTTGACTTAAAAAAAAATGTTATAGAAAAGTTAAATCTTTCTAGTTAAATTCTAGTGTTGGGTGTCTGCATATTTGTATTTAGTAAAGGCAGCCTACTGCTCTATATTATCTGCCATTAGACTGACTACAATGCCCTCTATTGGTCTTAAGGACAGGAAGTCTAGTGTGCATAGGGGAAAACATTTCCCCCATTACCCTGAAAATCTTACCTCAAGCTTCAAATTCCCCAAAATGTTGCAACATAATAGTGAACATAATTAGCACCTATTGCATATTAAAGGACTAACATGGTTATGTAGGCAGGAACATATAACAATACATCTCATGGGCTTTATTCCTATCTGTGTTAAAGTAATATAAGCAGCTATTGCAGTCTGTCACGGAATTGCAGAGATGGCCACTAACCGGTATTAGCGCAACTGAACAGGGAGGCGCGGAGTCTAACGTACCCCCGGTATTCACCAGGGACCCCCGCAAGGAGGTTTGGGCTTAGCTGCAGAGGGTACGCAGGTCGCGGTTCTCCAAGACAGTCACCGGTGTAGTGACAGTAGTAGACAGGTGTAGTCAGGCAATCCAGGTCAGAGCCAACCGAGCGGTGCAGTACACAGGGAGGATCCAGAGAGAAGTCAGGTCAAGCCAAATAGTCAAACCAGCCGGACAGCGAGGTACCAAAGCGAAACACAGGAGAATAGTAACAGGAAGCCGAGTCAGAACCGAAGAACACAGGATCAGGAGTTCAGGAAACGCTGGAGCAGGAGTGAACCAATACTCTGGCACTAGACATGTGTCAGAGGGGGCTTTATATATCCTAAGGTGCATCCTGATTGGGTTAGGGAGATTTTGGCGGTCAGACATGCTGGCTGCAGACAGGTGAGCAGAGATAGCGTCCGTCTGCTAGGCAACAGGACGTGGTTGCTGAGAAGGTGCCGGCGTCTGTCTCCTGCACCAAGTGTCAGTGCGGAGACGGCGCCTGACACAGTCACTCCATAAAGTGAAGTGTATACAGTGTGTAATTAGATTGTTACCTCAATGGATCATTAGGGACATATGCAATTTGTGTAGAAGTATTCAGAATATTTATCTATCTCATATCTATCATCTATCTATCTCATATCTATCTATCTATCTCATATCTATCTCATATCTATCTATCTCATATCTATCTATCTATCTATCTCATATCTATCTATCTATCTATCTCATATCTATCTATCTCATATCTATCTATCTATCTATCTCATATCTATCTATCTATCTATCTCATATCTATCTATCTATCTATCTATCTCATATCTATCTATCTATCTATCTCATATCTATCTATCTCATATCTATCTATCTATCTATCTATCTCATATCTATCTATCTATCTATCTATCTCATATCTATCTATCTATCTCATATCTATCTCATATCTATCTATCTCATATCTATCTATTTATCTCATATCTATCTATTTATCTATCTCATATTTATCTATCTATTTATCTATCTATCTCATATATATCTATCTATCTATCTATCTATCTATCTATCTCATATCTATCTATCTATCTCATATCTATCTATCATTGCTTATTTGTTTCTACGTTATAAAGTTAAGATACGTCCAATAAATTAATGTAATCTCTTTGCACAGACTTTCTATTCATGTGTTTTTTTCATAGCACCAGAATAAATCTGTATGTGATATACGTGGAGAATATATACACTGCCTGATACACATCACATACTGAGTTTATCTGATAATCTTGTTTTCTGTGTGGACTTTAGTAATAAATCTTCTCATTCTGATGAGTGTGTGATATCTATATTTAGATCCGCCAGGTATGCAGGACACAAAGTCACCCGTTCTTGCTCCCTGGCTCAGCAGACCTGTGCCAGACACACACACACACTGCATGGTCACCCGGGCGTCACATCATGGGCCTTAATATGGAGTTATTCCCCTTTTCTTGCTATAACAGCCTCCACTAGGTTTCAGAACCTGGCTGCGGGGTTCTCGTCCATTCATCCACAAGAGCATTCGTGAGGACGGCCACTGATGTTGGGGCCGGTAAGGCCTGGCTGGCAGTTGGAGTTCCAATTGAACCCAAAGGTGCTATATGGGTTGAGGTCGGGGCTCTGTGCAGGCGGCCCCAGAGGTCGGGGCTCTGTGCAGGCGGCCCCGGAAGTCGGGGCTCTGTGCAGGCGGCCCCGGAGGTCAGAGTTCTGTGCAGGCGGCACCGGAAGTCGGGGCTCTGTGCAGGCGGCCCTGGAGGTCAGAGCTCTGTGCAGGCGGCCCCGGAGGTCTGGGCTCTGTGCAGGCAGCCCCGGAGGTCGGGGCTCTGTGCAGGCGGCCCCGGAAGTCGGGGCTCTGTGCAGGCGGCCCCGGAGGTCAGAGTTCTGTGCAGGCGGCACCGGAAGTCGGGGCTCTGTGCAGGCGGCCCTGGAGGTCAGAGCTCTGTGCAGGCGGCCCCGGAGGTCTGGGCTCTGTGCAGGCGGCCCCGGAGGTCTGAGCTCTGTGCAAGCGGCCCCGGAGGTCAGAGCTCTGTGCAGGCGGCCCCGGAAGTCGGGGCTCTGTGCAGGCGGCCCCGGAAGTCGGGGCTCTGTGCAGGCGGCCCCGGAAGTCGGGGCTCTGTGCAGGCGGCCCCGGAAGTCGGGGCTCTGTGCAGGCGGCCCCGGAGGTCTGAGCTCTGTGCAGGCGGCCCCGGAGGTCAGAGCTCTGTGCAGGCGGCCCCGGAGGTCAGAGCTCTGTGCAGGCGGCCCCGGAAGTCGGGGCTCTGTGCAGGCGGCCCCGGAAGTCGGGGCTCTGTGCAGGCGGCCCCGGAAGTCGGGGCTCTGTGCAGGCGGCCCCGGAGGTCAGAGCTCTGTGCAGGCGGCCCCGGAAGTCGGGGCTCTGTGCAGGCGGCCCCGGAGGTCAGGGCTCTGTGCAGGCGGCCCCGGAGGCCGGGGCTCTGTGCAGGCGGCACCGGAGGTCAGGGCTCTGTGCAGGCGGCACCGGAGGTCGGGGCTCTGTGCAGGCGGCCCCGGAGGTCGGGGCTCTGTGCAGGCGGCCCCGGAGGTGGGGGCTCTGTGCAGGCGGCCCCGGAGGTGGGGGCTCTGTGCAGGCGGCCCCGGAGGTGGGGGCTCTGTGCAGGCGGCACCGGAGGTGGGGGCTCTGTGCAGGCGGCACCGGAGGTCGGGGCTCTGTGCAGGCGGCACCGGAGGTCGGGGCTCTGTGCAGGCGGCACCGGAGGTCGGGGCTCTGTGCAGGCGGCACCGGAGGTCGGGACTCTGTGCAGGCGGCACCGGAGGTCGGGACTCTGTGCAGGCGGCACCGGAGGTCGGGACTCTGTGCAGGCGGCACTGGAGGTCGGGACTCTGTGCAGGCGGCACCGGAGGTCGGGACTCTGTGCAGGCGGCACCGGAGGTCGGGGCTCTGTGCAGTCGGCCCCGCGATGTGATCTTATGTGTCCTGACGCTTCCCGGCTGACCTGTTGTCTCTCCTAGATGTTTCCACGTCACAATAACACCACTGACAGTTGGCCGCGCAGAAAGTTGACAAACTGTCTCGTTGGAAAGGTGACATCCTATGAAAGTCCCAGAGGTCTTCGGTAAGACAGTTGCGGGTATGTGTTCCTAAGAGTTTATTCTGAATTATTACATCCTAATAATATTCAGGGTGCACGTGAATGGCTGAATTATAGACATTTCTTCACCTCGACGTAACCTTGATTCAGGCAAAGAATCTTAAAGTAACATTATATAGACTCATTTTGAGATTATACAGCCTGTTACATTGTTAGATCGTCATAACTGCGTTATCTTTACCTTGTCATCTGGAATTGTCATTTTATTACATCTTCCATTGTATTTTGTATGATATCTTCAACGGCATTGTCAATACGCTGCCTTTGTTCCGATAATATTACCCTTCAAGTGTTTGTCTTTATTTCCTGCCAATTTTGTTATTATCTCACAGTTATATTACTCCACACCTCTTCCAACTTTACTTAATAAAGACTAAAGCATTTATTTAATAACACCCGCCACCTATTGGGTCCAGGCTATAACTCTGTCTCGCCAATTCAATAAATGTGCCAAGTGTCTGTGTGTGTTCTAATAGTGGTTTTGTGAGTCGAGTAAGGGTTTCGTAAGTCACCCCCCGGTGGTACCGTACAAGGACCCATATAGCCACTGTGCACAAAGTAGAGGAATTATAGGCATTAAACCCTGGACTCAATTTAGAAGTATCAAAAGCACTATAAAAATGTTCTAATAACAATGGTTAGTGACGGACCTGGATTCATGGAAAGCCACAAAAGCTGGATTCTACGCTGCAATTTACCTAATCCCCCCCCCTCCCCAAACTTCGATGGGACATCCTCTGCTGATATGTGTTTGGTGATCATGCCCTGAAGCTGCGATTCTTTGCAGATATTTAAAACCTTTTTCACATTAAAAAAAAAGATTAATTCAAAGAATAAAATCAGCCCCTTAGGGTGGTAGAATTACAGGGACTGCGCTCTGCTCAATTCATGTTTTATTTGTGGGTATGTTAAGGTTATAACTCTACCGACCACTGGAGATCAGTAACGTTGGCTAGTTGGCCTCTTTGTTTGCCCAGAGGTAAATGTATTCTGCAGCGATGTCACAAGTTACTAGAGAATTCATAAGAGGATTCTCACGAATATTGGTGCAGCCCAAGAAATGGCTGCTTCCACTGAGGGCCATTAACATCATGCAAAGCATTGGTAGAGAAGTGATCCTTAGTACATCTAGATATCCGGAAAAGCGCATCTGGGAAGGAGCGGAAGTTTGCATCAATGAATGGGAGGCGCATTAGTGGTGAGGGTGCATATTTAGGGGCATTCCTTGCTGCGCGGAAGGAGGCACAACTATTTCCACATTATATAATCAGTTGCATTTAGCTCTGAGCTGGGAGGTTCAGGTCCTATATACCTTTACCAGGATTTATTATACACATTCCAGTCGCACTTAAATGGAGAAACACAATCGTCAGCGTAGTTTGCTCAATGTAAGCTTCTAACATAGAAAAGTGCTGCATGTAATATAGACAGATAGATGTCCTCTCACTCTTAGAAATGGTGGGGCCCATCACAAATCAAACAGGCAGGGCCCCGCTCCTGTTACTTGACCATCCACGCCCCCCTCAGTCTGGTGGACGCAGAGGTGTAGTGTGGAACCATGACACCTACAGCTCCCAACATGCTCCACAGTCCTCCCCACATGCCCCGCAGTCCTCCCCACATGTCCCTCAGACCTCCCCACATGTCCCTCAGACCCCCCACATGCCCCGCAGACCTCCCCACATGCCCCGCAGACCACCCCACATGCCCCTCAGTCCTCCCCACATGCCCCTCAGACCACCCCACATGCCCCTCAGACCACCCCACATGCCCCTCAGACCTCCTCACATGCTCCTTAGACCTCCTCACATGTCCCTGAGTCCTCCCCACATGCCCCTTAGACCTCCTCATATGCCCCTCAGACCTCCCCACATGCCCCTCAGACCTCCTCACATGTCCCTCAGACCTCCTCACATGCCCCTCAGACCTTCTCACATGCCCCTCAGACCTCCTCACATGCCCCTCAGACTTCCTCACATGTCCCTCAGACCTCCTCACATGCCCCGCAGTCCTCCCCACATGCCCCGCAGTCCTCCCCACATGCCCCTCAGACCTCCTCACATGCCCCTCAGACCTCCCCACATGCCTCTCAGACCTCCCCACATGCCCCGCAGTCCTCCCCACATGCCCCTCAGACCTCCCCACATGCCCCTCAGACCTCCTCACATGCCCCTCAGACCTCCTCACATGTCCCTCAGACCTCCCCACATGCCCCGCAGTCCTCCCCACATGCCCCGCAGTCCTCCCCACATGCCCCGCAGTCCTCCCCACATGCCCCTCAGACCTCCTCACATGCCCCTCAGACCTCCTCACATGCCCCTCAGACCTCCCCACATGTCTCTCAGACCTCCTCACATGTCTCTCAGACCTCCCCACATGCCCCGCAGTCCTCCCCACATGCCCCTCAGACCTCCTCACATGCCCCTCAGACCTCCTCACATGTCCCTCAGACCTCCTCACATGTCCCTCAGACCTCCCCACATGTCTCTCAGACCTCCCCACATGCCCCGCAGTCCTCCCCACATGCCCCTCAGACCTCCCCACATGTCTCTCAGACCTCCCCACATGTCTCTCAGACCTCCTCACATGTCTCTCAGACCTCCCCACATGCCCCGCAGTCCTCCCCACATGCCCCTCAGACCTCCTCACATGCCCCTCAGACCTCCTCACATGCCCCTCAGACCTCCCCACATGTCTCTCAGACCTCCCCACATGCCCCGCTGTCCTCCCCACATGCCCCTCAGACCTCCTCACATGCCCCTCAGACCTCCCCACATGTCTCTCAGACCACCTCACATGTCTCTCAGACCTCCTCACATGTCTCTCAGACCTCCTCACATGTCTCTCAGACCTCCCCACATGTCTCTCAGACCTCCTCACATGCCCCTCAGACCTCCTCACATGTCCCTCAGACCTCCCCACATGTCTCTCAGACCTCCCCACATGCCCCTCAGACCTCCTCACATGCCCCTCAGACCTCCCCACATGTCTCTCAGACCTCCCCACATGCCCCTCAGACCTCCCCACATGTCTCTCAGACCTCCCCACATGCCCCTCAGACCTCCCCACATGTCTCTCAGACCTCCCCACATGTCTCTCAGACCTCCTCACATGTCTCTCAGACCTCCTCACATGTCTCTCAGACCTCCCCACATGCCCCTCAGACCTCCTCACATGTCTCTCAGACCTCCTCACATGCCCCTCAGACCTCCTCACATGTCTCTCAGACCTCCTCACATGTCTCTCAGACCTCCCCACATGTCTCTCAGACCTCCTCACATGTCTCTCAGACCTCCTCACATGTCTCTCAGACCTCCCCACATGTCTCTCAGACCTCCTCACATGTCTCTCAGACCTCCCCACATGCCCCTCAGACCTCCTCACATGTCTCTCAGACCTCCTCACATGCCCCTCAGACCTCCTCATATGTCTCTCAGACCTCCTCACATGTCTCTCAGACCTCCTCACATGCCCCTCAGACCTCCCCACATGTCTCTCAGACCTCCCCACATGTCTCTCAGACCTCCTCACATGTCTCTCAGACCTCCCCACATGCCCCTCAGACCTCCCCACATGTCTCTCAGACCTCCCCACATGCCCCACAGTCCTCCCCACATGCCCCACAGTCCTCCCCACATGCCCCTCAGACCTCCCCACATGCCCCGCAGTCCTCCCCACATGCCCCGCAGTCCTCCCCACATGTCTCTCAGACCTCCCCACATGCCCCTCAGACCTCCTCACATGCCCCTCAGACCTCCCCACTTGCCCCTCAGACCTCCTCACATGCCCCTCAGACCTCCCCACATGCCCCTCAGACCTCCCCACATGACCCTCAGACCTCCCCACATGCCCCGCAGTCCTCCCCACATAGAGCTTGTTGCGATGGTTACACTTTGTACAAGGTGAGTTTTCAGATATTTCCACCTCCCCGTCCGTACACCATGGTGACTTATAGCGTGCACTGGGGCCTCCTGAGACGAGAGGGCAGTGCACCTTGGGTAGACGGTGCAGATGCACCGTACAGAACCAAGTAGTTTTGCAGCACGCCTCAAGTACTCTTTATAATAAGATCTATAACGTGTAGGCAACAGGTATCTTATATAATTCCTCTCTCTGCAAGGCCAAAATAACCATTACACTCTATAAGCATCCTCGGTAGATAACCAAGTGTGCATTTCTAATATACAAGTTAGAAACTAATAACCTGTTGACTCTAACTGTGAGCCGGCCGGCCGGATCTGGACGAGAACCACAAGGCAAACACAAGCCGCTTGTTTATGCCCCCTCTGCGTTGAGATGCATGTGAAGTGCAGGGTTGCTTAAGGTCGTTCCCTTTAAGTCAATCTTCAAAAACTGCTTTCCAGCATGTTCATGAGTGGAAACCCATTTCAAGCTCTCAGCCTCTCACACTCTAGGTGTCAGTCCAAGGTTCCCCTGCAGTATAAGACACAAGTTCTGTGCAAATATCCCCACGCAGACTTCCAGCCGCCATACGTGGTCAGACAACATTATTTTTCATGTTCGTTTAAGTGGTGGTTTGAGGGTTATAAAAGAGGGTCTTTGCTTTTCTCAGCAGAAAACTTCTAAGCCCTTGGAAAGAAAAAATAAAAAAAATAGCATGGTCTCCTGCCCAATGTCTGAGCCACAGATCAGAACTGCGGAATGTGCCAACGTAGACCTCCAAAAAAGTTAATTGCTCTCTGCTGGTGGGCATTTTACGAACAGGCCATAACTAACGGCTACCGGCCAATCATAACCTCTCCGTTTGTTGATTCCAAACACTGCTGTGGAGGATTGATATCCGACGCCGAGCAAAGCATGCCGGACCGTTTGCAAACGAGAGGTGTTTTTTCTTTAATTGAGGAAATTCTGCTTCAACCGAGATGTCTAATTCCAAACCATAGGGTTTTTTTTTAATGCTAAGTAGCAATAAAATAGCTTGAATCACAGAAAACTTAGTCGGGGATGCCAGGAGTTATTGAATAGATGGCACAGGTGCCAACATTTTGGAATATTTTCCAGAGACACGTTACTGCTGAACCAATCCATCCAAGCAGGTTACATGTGATACTGTCGTGGCGGATCTTGTAGCACTAAAGTTCCCACCCGGACAGATTGACTGCATTTAAGAATAAGCGTCATTTTTGTTTGCATTTTAAAAACGGCTTAGACAGAAAGAAGATGGTAAGAATTGCATCTAACATGCAGAATATGGGGAACCTGGAGTTCAGGGTTGTATTCCCCCAGTTCTCTCCAATGCCCCCTCTCTATCACAGAGCAGAACCCTTTGAGGTATAGAGCAAAGCGATAAAAAGCTGGTTACCTACGCACAGTAAAAGCAGGCATTTTCTGAGAATGATATATTCATGGGAATGCAACATATGACTTTGTGCTTCAATGATGTTACTGGTTCTTGGTGTAGCATAAAGTTGATAGTACATTGCCGTAATATTACAAACATTTATTTAATCAACGTTTCCATGTCTGAAGCGCGATCACCTATTGGTTCCTATTGGTGGCTGTTATATTCATGCTATCGCTACCAATAAACATTGTCCAGCGCGATTATTGTGGTTCCAACGCACAAAGATATTTAATTGCAAAATATAGAAGGATTTACAGCAAGCCATGCTGGAGCATAAAAGATTTAACAATAAACAGGAAAGTATAAACCAAACACATTACATTAAGCCAACGCTTACCCTGGGCCCAGGGTCAGTTACAGTCACGTTGTCTGTTCTCAGGAAGAGAGGAAAAACTAACTGGCCCAAGGAGCTAATATGCAGCTTCAGTTAACGAAAAAATGCTAATGATGTCACAATGTACACAGGTAACACTAAGAGAGGTCCAGGGTTAACGATGTTCTAGTCTTCTGCCGGTCATAGGTCAGTTCATTTGATCTTTTCTAAGGGTGGGGGGTCAACTTCCCCCAACTGTTGCCTACGTGTCTTCCCACCGAATAACCAGCTCAAACTGTCCCATAAAAAAAGTACTTTTGAGTATTAATCTCATATTGCATATAACTTGCGACCGCTATATGCGATCGCTACTCTGTCGAAACCGGGTTAATGCTGGTGAAATAAGCTTTAATATGAGACCAAACTCTTTACCACTTAGAGGACCTGAACCATTCATACCTTTACTATAGTTTTATCGATGTATAAATAATCTCTAATATATTTTACTAATAAATAAATGTGGATTGGAACCTTAATAAATGTGTATTATTTACAAGTGTAAGTGCGAATGTAAATGTGTGTGTAATTAATCCGTGCGATCGCGTCATTACACGTGGCGTACTAATCGCAATCGCACAGTAAATCAATATTAATCAATTTAGTTTACTTCCTCCAATTATTTCACTTCCACACTGCGTTCTCATGAATATTAATCGGCCCATAATTTGGCTTTCAGGAATTTGTAAGGGTGCCGAGAAGCAGGGCGATCCTACCACATGACCTGAAAGAAGCTGCAGTATCGTCTTTCAATCATTCACTTTGGCCACTCACATATACAGATGAGTTGGATGAGATCTAGGTATTCGGACTTGATGGCGTCTGGCGTCACTGGATTCTGTTAGTGCGACCAGAAGATGACCTTACACACTGGCCGTTAGCGGTCATCTTACCGCCGTATTTTTTGACATGTCCAGTAATTACTAAAATTTATATATACGCTGATCAGTCACAACATTAAAGCCACCTGCCTGATATTGTGTAGGTCCCCCTCGAGCCGCCAAAACAGCTCTGATCCCTCGAGACATGGACTCCACAAGACCTCTGAAGGTGTCCTGTGGTATCTGGCACCAAGACGTTAGCAGCAGATCCTTTAAGTCCTGTAAGTGGCGAGGTGGGGCCTCCATGGCTCGGACTTGCTTTTCCAGGACATGTTACAGATGTTCGATCGGATTGAGATCTGGAGAATTTGGAGGCCAAGTCAACAACTTGAACTCTTGGCCATGTTCCTCAAACAATTCAGCCCCTTCTTTCATAAAGGAAAGATAAACTGGACAATTATAAGAGTACAAATAAAGATCAAAGAGAAAACAGACTCAGTGAAGGTCACTGGCTTCAGTTGGGTGTGTGTGCCGTTATCGACTGATCTGGAGGTGGCAGAAGTCTGACAACACTTTGGACTACTTTGTATGCTCTATTCAAGTTAAGTGAGTTTTTCTATTGAATAGGTCATGCAGTATCAACTATATATAGGAGCTTTTGGAGGATATTTAATTACCGTACAATGAATTTGGACACTATAGAGTTTATTTATCATTACCCAGTGACATCAAAGATTTTCTAGCGCGGTTTTTCGCACCGCTAGAAAATTTTTCTCGCGACACAATTCACTATTGAAACTCTGCCAGGTCCGTGGTACTCAGGTGTCTGGCGATACTGGTCAAGGCTGAACCTACTGGCGAGGTCGGAGGCATATGCGCATGCATGAACTAGCTTGCCAGAAAGCTGAAATCCTGGACTTGGACATCCACTTCCACTTTTAATTAAAAAAAAAATGTAAAAAATTAAAAAAAATATAAACTCCCCCCCCCCCCCATATATATTTAAATTATGAAAAAAAAAGTTCAGTTCAATAAAATGGTTTTTTTTCTTGCGCAGGAGAACAGCGCTGGTCCTTGTTAAATAAGTTTCCCCATGCGGAACTCCCTTTTGCCTATAAATGTCTTAATGCAATCACAATAATATGCAATGGTGGCTAATTGCTGAACATAGGTATACTATATTTATATCCAGGTAATCAGGCAAGCAAATAACACAATCTACTCGTATAGATCAACTTATGTAGAATTTCAGAGACACAGTCCCCCAAAATTTGGCTGTACGGGTGGATAGCTAGATCATTCTATCTTTTTATCATCACCACTTGTGAGACAACACGTTTGTTTGGCTTTTGCATTAATAATCCCCCCCCCTAATTGAGCTAGACTCCATCTACATGACGGAACTATCCCAAAACTACATGCACGGCTAAAGATTCCGTCGTGGAAAACGAAACATTCCAAAGCGATCATGACCGCAGCCAATGTCAACTCCAGCAGACTGTTGTTTTATTTGGAGAAGCTTACATTATGGGAGACCTATTTACGTGGACTTAATTCTCCTACACCCCGAGAGCCCAATCCACAGCCGCATTATTCCTCGTTTAAGTCATTCCTGTAGGATCAGCCTCTATTCCTGGACACGCTCTTGAAAGGGAAGACGTGGGGAACACGGGCCAAACCTCACGATATAACAGCTCAGCAAACTGTGCCAGGTAAAGAGCCCATTAAATGGAAGACCACCCAAATGGATAGAGTGGGCACAGCTCCAACAAGCAAGCTTTTATCGAGCTTACATGGAAAAATTAATGGCCCGCATAATCTGTTTAATTCTGCTTGGTCCAGGATAAATACTCTAAGAATTGGAAAGCAAAATATGAAACAAACAACACAAAAAGCCAGCGAGCCCCCTTCTCTTTTCTACTCGCCGTTAACCCCTCGAATCGCTCGCTCGCCAGGCGTATCAATGTTTTTTTGAATTTACTGTGCTTATTGAAAGGAAGCAGGTGTTAAATTAATGGATAAAACGAGTAACCGCTTTAATGATCAGCCCATGGTGACGAAAGGATTATGAGCCTAACAGTGCCTAGACAAAAATGATACATAACATAATTAAAGAATATTAATAACATTATTTATAGATCCACTTTTCCCCAGTGTAACTGTGGACTCTCTGCATTTCTAAGCACATAAATCACATCCGTAAAACTATAGGTGGAATGAGGAGAAAGAATAGAAAGTAACATATTGGAAGGGAAGTGTGAGTTTTGTATGTTAGGTAGATGGAATCACACTGCTGATGCCCAGAACTTGACGATACGCCACAGAACGCAGCCACGATCAATTCAACTTCATGCGCAAAGGACACTTACTACAGTCTACAGTTTTGGGGCAATAACAGGGTGAAAAGGGGCATTTGCCCATAGTAAATGTACAGTAAGGGCATGCCAATCTCGAGGGCACGCAGCAACTTCAGATTCAACATCTGGGCATCGCTCTGGTTGTTGTTTTTCAGCCGTATCTCTTGCTCCAGCTACAGGTCTAGTCTGAGTGCCAATTACTAGTGATGACGGCTGTGTGTATACATGCTAGAACATGTGTTTGTAATCAGGAACACCTGTACAATTATTTTTTTTATATACACAGTAGACATTCACAACACCCTAATAAATGTATATCTTGGGAAAAAATAAAAATTAAATACTCTATTTTATTTTGTAATTTTTATCAGTAATGCCTATATTAACAGGTAATATCAATTGAATAGTCTTTATTCTCTGCGTTCTTTTATGTCTTTATATTACACATAGGTATTGGACGTATCCTACAGTGTCTTGTCTAGTAAAGCAGACCAGACCTACAGCCGTATTCATCACCGTACGTATCTTCAGATCCGGGCGTACGTAGACCCGATTCACGTGCGTTCTAAAACAAACACACATTTTGCGCTCAGTATGTGTCCCTTGATGAACGGGACCCTAAGATGGTAGTTGAGGGGAAAGAGAACAATTTTGTTTTACTCTTAACGTTAATGAGGGGACGAGAGGTAAATTCATTGGAAGAAAAGCCCTAAGTTTAGAGTAAAGCGAGGAGCCCTGGAGGGGGTGGGAAACAAGGGGATGATGCGAAGCGAGGAGCCCTGGAGTGAATACTCCGGGGGGACTCTCACTGTGCGACGAGCTGGAGGAAGAGGAGTGTTGGGTAAAACATTTTAGGAAAACTGTAGCTCTCCTTGAGAAATGTGTTGCCTTTATTGTAATTGTTAACAAAACATAATGAATAGTAACTTGTACTTTTACAGTACTAAATATGTATTGTACACGAGCGGTATAAAGAGAGGAGCGTGGAGATCCACCCTATATGCCTATAGTGATCAATGGATCAAGGTACATGGAGAAGAAGTTGCCTTTGGTGTTGAAGCTGGTGTCACCCGAGCAGAGTGAATCCGTCCAAGGGGCACGAAAACCTTGCACCGGATCACATGATGCTGTGGCTTCCAATCACTGATAGGCTGGGAGCGTGCAGTGACCACCCTCTAGCCTATCAGTGAATTGGAGGCGCGGCATCACATGGAACTTTGGCTCTTCTACTGTGGCAGGGAGAGGGCTGGCTCCGCTGGAGAAAAACACCAGGAGAAGGGGCCACAGGCTGACCCCATGGGTGCCGAATGGGCCCTCAAGTCAAGGGGCTGGAGCGGGGCCCCTCTCACTGATGTTGTAGAGTGAACTGTGAACATAGAGAGCTAGGAAGCGGGGTTTGAGACCCAAACGGAACCTCTGCGCGCACACACACAAAAATCAAAGCCATTGTTCTTAAATAAGGATTCAATCAGTGTTCTAAAAAGTCAAGGGGTGCAAATAAATAAATAATCTATACATGTGACGCACACATTAAGACCACGTCCACATGAGAATTCGCAACGCTAGCCTATACTGCTGGCAAGAGATCTATGGATCCTTACATATACCGTCAGGCACTATTTTCTCGCAGCCAACTTCGTGCCGCGCAATTTATTACTGTATCGTCCTCCCCATTATATACTGTGCGCATAGACGCGTAAGCAGCATAGGGATGACCAGATTCCTCGCTGGTGGGATTTACCTGGCGGTATATTTTCCTAAGAAGTGGTATTTTGTTACTATTACTAATTGATTGCCTGCCGTGATTTTGTATTTTTACGTGTTATTGCGAGGTTCTTTAACGTGCTTTGAGAGTTAGAAAGAAAGCTAACTTTCCAATCCTCTTTGAAGTACGTTAATAAAATCTGGATATCACAGAGCCGCCGGTCCCGGCATGTGGTGGGCGACCGCTGCGAGATAACCCGATGGAATCCTAACGAGCTGGAAGAAAGGACTTTTCTTTCGAGGTCTTAGTCGGCCGGATGGCCCGGATGGATTGAAGCAAACACCAGACCTCACAGACAAGATATAAAGTCCGCTCTCTGCCAAATCTTATCTCTTTCCGTACTGATCTTGGTCTCTCATCAACCGATTCTGTTCCTTTTATCCGAGTTTGTTTTTCTCTATTTGCGCGTATCTTATTCTCTCGGGACTCCTTTTTTGTTAGAATAACTACAGAGGGGAGAACATTTACAAAGGTAATTCTTCAGATCTCTCAGCTCAACGTTCGCCGAGCAGAAAGCAAAAACACAAGAGCAGGAGCCCAGCGAGTTGCATGATGTTATGTGCAATTTCACTTTATCTTAACGGCGCCCCGATGAAGCCAAAAGTAGTGTGGGATAAAACAGAAGTTTCCATGCATTCTTTTGTCTGTGTTGATTATTATTCTTTACATCAGTTTATTATTTGCTCTCTATGTTCTTATTGTACTTTGCAGGGGTACCTTTCTATCAGGTACATATTTCTACTCACTATCGTGGCTACAACGTAGTCTAATATTGTACCATCTAGTACAGACATTAATATTGCCCTTCTCCCCCCCCCCCCATCCCTTTTATCTCTGCAAGGGGGAATTGTATATCTTATTACTTCCATATGGCTTATAACTAACGGGGACTCCTGCTGAATTTTTATTTGATTTTAACTTTTTGTTGCTTTGTTTTGTTTTTGAAGTGCTATTCTTGTATTGATCGAAATGCATTTTATATAGTTTTGCATTCGGTGGTTATTACTGTATAATTTACTTATTTACCTGAATGCCTCCATGGATAATGTAATGATTACAATACTGGCATTACACAGGAGAAATGAAGAAAGCAAAAAATAGTTCAGTATTAAAAATTCCACGTTTGCAACTTCAGTAAGAAAATGATTTCACAATGACATTATCCATTTTTAACCCAGTTAACTCAAATTAGCCTACAATATAAGTAGCTTCCAGATCATGTCCGGTGGTCAGGTCATATTGGAGGTGTAGTGTCCTATGTCTGTATACAGTGTAATAGAATTGTATTATGATCATGTCCAGTGGTCAGGTCATGTTGGAGGTGTAGTGTCCTATGTCTGTATACAGTGTAATAGACTTGTATTATGATCATGTCCAGTGGTCAGGTCATGTTGGGGGTGTAGTGTCCTATGTCTGTTTAGAGTGTAATAGAATTGTATTATGATCATGTCCAGTGGTCAGGTCATGTTGGAGGTGTAGTGTCCTATGTTTGTATACAGTGTAATAGAATTATATTATGATCATGTCCAGTGGTCAGGTCATGTTGGGGTGTAGTGTCCTATGTCTGTATACAGTGTAATAGAATTGTATTATGATCATGTCCAGTGGTCAGGTCATGTTGGGGATGTAGTGTCCTATGTCTGTATACAGTGTAATAGAATTGTATTATGATCATGTCCAGTGGTCAGGTCATGTTGGGGGTGTAGTGTCCTATGTCTGTATAGAGTGTAATAGACTTGTATTATGATCATGTCCAGTGGTCAGGTCATGTTGGAGGTGTAGTGTCCTATGTTTGTATACAGTGTAATAGAATTATATTATGATCATGTCCAGTGGTCAGGTCATGTTGGGGTGTAGTGTCCTATGTCTGTATACAGTGTAATAGAATTGTATTATGATCATGTCCAGTGGTCACGTCATGTTGGGGGTGTAGTGTCCTATGTCTGTATAGAGTGTAATAGACTTGTATTATGATCATGTCCAGTGGTCAGGTCATGTTGGAGGTGTAGTGTCCTATGTCTGTATAGAGTGTAATAGAATTGTATTATGATCATGTCCAGTGGTCAGGTCACGTTGGGGATGTAGTGTCCTATGTCTGTATACAGTATAATAGAATTGTATTATGATCATGTCCAGTGGTCAGGTCATGTTGGAGGTGTAGTGTCCTATGTCTGAATAGTGTAATAGAATAGTATTATGATCATGTCCAGTGGTCAGGTCATGTTGGGGGTGTAGTGTCCTATGTCTGTATACAGTTTAATAGAATTGTATTATGATCATGTCCAGTGGTCAGGTCATGTTGGGGTGTAGTGTCCTATGTCTGTATACAGTGTAATAGAATTATATTATGATCATGTCCAGTGGTCAGGTCATGTTGGGGGTGTAGTATCCTATGTCTGTATAGAGTGTAATAGAATTGTATTATGATCATGTCCAGTGGTCAGGTCATGTTGGGGGTGTAGTGTCCTATGTCTGTATACAGTGTAATAGAATTGTATTATGATCATGTCCAGTGGTCAGGTCATGTTGGGGATGTAGTGTCCTATGTCTGTATACAGTATAATAGAATTGTATTATGATCATGTACAGTGATCAGGTCATGTTGGGGGTGTAGTGTCCTATGTCTGTATACAGTGTAATAGAATTGTATTATGATCATGTCCAGTGGTCAGGTCATGTTGGGGGTGTAGTGTCCTATGTCTGTATACAGTGTAATAGAATTGTATTATGATCATGTCCAGTGATCAGGTCATGTTGGAGGTGTAGTGTTCTATGTCTGTATAGAGTGTAATAGAATTGTATTATGATCATGTCCAGTGATCAGGTCATGTTGGGGGTGTAGTGTCCTATGTCTGTATACAGTGTAATAGAATTGTATTATGATCATGTCCAGTGGTCAGGTCATGTTGGAGGTGTAGTGTTCTATGTCTGTATAGAGTGTAATAGAATTGTATTATGATCATGTCCAGTGGTCAGGTCATGTTGGGGGTGTAGTGTCCTATGTCTGTATACAGTGTAATAGAATTGTATTATGATCATGTCCAGTGGTCAGGTCATGTTGGGGATGTAGTGTCCTATGTCTGTATACAGTGTAATAGAATTGTATTATGATCATGTCCAGTGGTCAGGTCATGTTGGGGTGTAGTGTCCTATGTCTGTATACAGTGTAATAGAATTGTATTATGATCATGTCCAGTGATCAGGTCATGTTGGGGGTGTAGTGTCCTATGTCTGTATACAGTGTAATAGAATTGTATTATGATCATGTCCAGTGGTCAGGTCATGTTGGGGGTGTAGTGTCCTATGTCTGTATACAGTGTAATAGAATAGTATTATGATCATGTCCAGTGGTCAGGTCATGTTGGGGTGTAGTGTCCTATGTCTGTATACAGTGTAATAGAATTGTATTATGATCATGTCCAGTGATCAGGTCATGTTGGGGGTGTAGTGTCCTATGTCTGTATACAGTGTAATAGAATTGTATTATGATCATGTCCAGTGGTCAGGTCATGTTGGGGGTGTAGTGTCCTATGTCTGTATACAGTGTAATAGAATAGTATTATGATCATGTCCAGTGGTCAGGTCATGTTGGAGGTGTAGTGTCCTATGTCTGTATACAGTGTAATAGAATTGTATTATGATCATGTCCAGTGGTCAGGCCATGTTGGGGGTGTAGTGTCCTATGTCTGTATACAGTGTAATAGAATTGTATTATGATCATGTCCAGTGGTCAGGTCATGTTGGGGGTGTAGTGTCCTATGTCTGTATACAGTATAATAGAATTGTATTATGATCATGTCCAGTGGTCAGGTCATGTTGGGGGTATAGTATCCTATGTCTGTATACAGTGTAATAGAATTGTATTATGATCATGTCCAGTGGTCAGGTCATGTTGGGGGTGTAGTGTCCTATGTCTGTATAGAGTGTAATAGAATTGTATTATGATCATGTCCAGTGGTCAGGTCATGTTGGGGGTGTAGTGTCCTATGTCTGTACACAGTGTAATAGAATTGTATTATGATCATGTCCAGTGATCAGGTCATGTTGGGGGTGTAGTGTCCTATGTCTGTATAGAGTGTAATAGAATTGTATTATGATCATGTCCAGTGGTCAGGTCATGTTGGGGTGTAGTGTCCTATGTCTGTATACAGTGTAATAGAATTGTATTATGATCATGTCCAGGGGTCAGGTCATGTTGATTAGGTGTATTAGCCAGTGGTTACACATACATATAGATTTTCCTGCCTAAAAGCAAAGTGGCCCTAAACATTCTAGGCAAGTTGGCCGTACAGAGAAGATCTGACCCTATAGTCATTGAGTTGAGGATCTTAGAAGACTATAACACCCTAATGACTCATTGGAACTTGATCTCCCCATTCTCCATCTCCGTACCCCCCTCCATATGTTAATACGTACCCTACCCCCGGAGTCTCTTTGTAGAGGTCTGTATACCTCCTCACATTCCCTCCACCCTCCCCCTTTCCTTTCCACCCTCCTCGTATCGCAGACACTCTCACTCACTATTTATGTTGCAGAGAAACACGTGGCTTCATTAGCACTTATTAATTAAGAACATATGCAGGTTTCAGCACCGCTGCTAATGAGCCTCAGTGAAGGGGCTGTGGAATTTCTCCGTGCCAGGGCTGACTGCTAATGAACTTGCTGTATTGCTCAACTCCTCTGACAGCCTCTCAGAGAGAAACCACACGACTTGGCTGCGAACACAGAGCCATGTGAAAGGGCAGCCTAACTCTAAAATAATCGCGCACAGGGCATTAGCTACCTCACGTTTTAACCCGTCGCACTACTTCAGCGGCGCGGGCGTTGGAACGAGAGCCCAGCGGCAATACACGGAGGTCCGAGTGTACAAGAACTAATAACAGTCCTATATAAATATCACAGCTAAAAAGTGAGCATGAAATACGATTTTTCAGAGATAATAGGCCAATAAATATTAAGGGCGTTATTTAGCGTTAAACGTAAAGATGTGACTTTGACAGCTATAGATAAATATTGATCGCCATCATCGACATCTTTTGCGCCAAGCCTACGGGATGTGCGGATCTTAAAATCGGACGTCACTAAGTGTTGGTGACTTACATCTCCGTGTCCCTACAGTACCAAACCTACACATGAATGTCCATGACTTGCCTCTCCAAGTGCAAGTGGATGGAGGTATACTAAACACTCAACTCAAAATATGGGTGTAAGTGGTGCGCACGACAAATTTGACACAATTTTTATGTAGGGGGTAAATGGACCTATTTCCAAATGAAATCAGGCCCAAAGTTTATATTATGTATAGTGGCCAATTGTCGGTAATTTCCAGGGGCAGTATTTAAAGATTTGACCTCTCTTTTTAAAAGTTAATAAGCTGCACAGTACCACCTCCCCGATGCAATTCCCATTATACTCTTGGTGGCCAGTTGTTAGGTAAATACTTCTCCTATGAAATCTGTTGCTGAATCAGTGACCTCTACATATGTGTAGGCGATGCTATTGGAATTGGGTAAGCAAGTACTAATGGATTGTGTGTGTAAGGCAACAGAATTAAGTGACTTTCAATGTGGCTTGATGGTGGTTTTCACATATAGCATTCCCGACCATGACCTTATCTGTGAGGAGTTTGTATGTTCTCCCCGTGTTTGCGTGGGTTTCCTCCGGGTGCTCCGGTTTCCTCCCACACTCCAAAAACTTACTGGTAGGTTAATTGGCTGCTATTAAAATTAACCTTAGTCTCTCTCGGTCTGTGTATGTTAGAGAATTTAGACTGTAAGCTCCAACGGGGCAGGGACTGATGTGAATGAGTTCTCTGTACAGCGCTGCGGAATTAGTGGCGCTATATAAATAGATGATGATGATGATAGTACTGGTGTTTCAAGCATGGACCACAAACAGTATGCAGTTCATGATAGTCCAGTAGTCAGACACAGGCCATTGATAGACAGGAAAGACAGGGACTTGCAGACCATGGGCGGAGTATCAGACAGGCTACAGCAAACCACAACAATCCTGACAAAGGTAGACTGAGAGATCGTTCTCATCCGTTTAAGACGCCAGCCTTCGAGGGGCGGCAGAGACTAAGGGCCTGATTCATTAAGGATCTTAAATGAAGAGGATTCTTATTTCAGTCTCCTGGACAAAACCATGTTACATTGCAAGGGGTGCAAATTAGTATTCTGTTTTGCACATAAGTTAAATACTGACTGTTTTTTCATGTAGCACACAAATACTTCATAGCTTATTTGTGCACTGAAATGTAAAGTTGGTATTTGTGTGCTACATGAAAAAAAACAGTCAGTATTTAACTTATGTGCAAAGCAGAAAACTAATTTGCACCCCTTGCATTGTAACATGGTTTTGTCCAGGAGACTGAAGTAAGAATCCTCTTCATTTAAGATCCTTAATGAATCAGGCCCCAAGTCCTCACTTTGGTGGTCTATTTATTAGTTTTTGTGCCGGAGAGGTTTCAGCTGGATCTCATTGAAAACAACAGGTTACGCCATTCTGAGATGGCGTTACCTTGTGGCGAAAAAGCGAAGCTTTTAAAAGCTTAATAAATTGGAGAACTTGGCAGACCCCCATACTGATATTATCTGCGTTAAGAAACATTGAGCCCTTCATAAATTAGACAATGGGCATTTTATGGCGAAAACTTCTATTTTCTCTGTTTTAATGGCTGATCGCATCTTAATAAATAGAAGCCTTTACCTCCTGACCCTCAACACGCTTCGTCCCTTCCCCTAGGTACCGCAATCACGTGAAGTCGAAAGAAACTTAGGGTAAGGTGAGTCGCCAGCGCTCTATCCTGCATCACTGTTGTAGCAGCGATATATATCCGCCGTCTCCTCTCTACTCAATGGGGGGTATTCAATTGTTGCTTTTAACGCGCTAAAACAAAAAAAAACGAGCGCTCGAAAAATATTACAGTTTATACGGTAATATGCGCGTAAATACCGTTAATACGGTAGTTTACTCGCTGAATTTCATCTCGCAGCTCCTGAACTGTGAGATGAAATTTAGCGAGTAATTACCGTATTAACGCTAATATTTTTAGAGCGCTCGTTTGAGAGCGTTAACGGCAACAATTGAATACCCCCCAATGCGTCAGTTTCCACAGTCCTAATATAGCGAGCGCTTGAAGGAACCAAGGTGACTGTTCTCACTTTGCGCCTCTTCCTCCAAACAATTTAAAAGGGACGGGGGGAGAGTCCTTACAAAAGAGGGTTAGAACGCCCTTTAGCTGAAGAGGAAAGGTGGGTGCTCACAAAACATCAATCATAGATATACAATATTAATTGTGGAGTAAAACACATCTTGTAAACACCATACTTGCCAACTCTCCCGGGAATGTGTGACCGACCCGAATTTCGGGAGTCTCCCGGACTCCCGGGAGAGCTAGCAAGTCTCCCGCATCCCGCAATTGCGGGGCTAAAATGACGTGATTCGCAGTGAATCGCATCATTTTGGCCCTGCCCCCGCAACAAAATGGCATATTTGTTGCGGGGGGCGGGGCCAAAATGACATGAATAATTGATCTCTGCTATGTCTTCACCGTCCCATGTACACCCATTCTCGAACTGTGATTGCAAATTCACGCTTAGAGCAATTTTTATGTTATGAATAAATAGTAATAAAACGTAACTTGCGCATACGTTTTTGACGTCAGTTGTGTCCAATTATACACGGGGGCCTGAATGTTCCTCTTTATCTTTGTGTGTTTTATTTTTGACACTCTGCAATCCTCTTGGATGCCGTAAATACCAGGAGACTGCAATAAGGTGGTGCATTATATAATATGTGTCAGAATATTAGATTTATACAGGGGAGTTAGATTGCATTCCAATTCCTTAGCAGCTTGAAATAATTACATGACATTGGAACCCTGTTCTGCATTACATCTCGTTGTATAGAATAGACTTAAGCTGTGTCGTGTCCTTTATAACTGAGTCCGTTATTTCAAGTGTAATCAAAATAATAGGATGGATACGTCCTGTAGCATGACTTTTACATAATCATCCACTGACTGTAGCGTAAAATATATCCTTCTGTTTAGTGAGGGGGGATGTCATTGCTTATATTTGGTGGCGAGTGATGTCATTGCTTATATATGATGTCACTGGCACCACAGCTCAGTTTCTGCTTTGTGATCATGTAAACTATCATACTTATGCCAATAACTCCAAGTAAAAACTTCATAAAGTCACATTTCACAAAGAAAGAGGAAAAAATATATATAGCATAGGCAAACCGAGGGGGGGTTCCCTAGTGCCTGGAAACCCACCTCCAAGCCTGGGGCACTGTAAAATTGAGGTGGCTGGACCCTGCCCCCGCTTCACATGGCTCTGCTTGAAAAAGGGAGAGCTGTGTGCACCTAACAGTAGTGCACGCAGAATTTGCCCATGTATATTATGGGGATAGGAAGAGTTGGAGAACAGCCAAGCACTGTCTAATATTATAGCCACGCCCCCATGCATGCTGGTCACGCCCACTGGCGGTGTAGTATGGAAACCCCCCTCTACAAATCCTGCGTTTGCCCCTGTCTAGGACCTGGTTCATTAATTGAAAGCAAAAAAAGAGTAACTTTTAACCTGAGCAAAACCATGTTACATTGGAGGAGGGAGGTAAATTTTAAATGTGGGGACAGAATTATAGTTGGGGTAGGGCATGTCCTAGATCAAATTTAAATGTCAGTGTACAAATAAAGCTATCAAGTATTTGTATGCTACATGAAAAAAACAGCCAGTATTTAACTTATGTACAAAATAATAAATTCATTTGCACCCCTTGCATTGTAACATGGTTTTGTCCAGAAGATAACTTACTCTCCTTAATGAACCAGGCCCAGTGTGTACATCTGTTTTATAAAGTGAATTTATAAGATAAAGGCTCACCTTAGTTCTGGTGAGATCGGTGTTCTCACCTGCAAAGAAAAAAAAAGGACCACATGTTGGCAAAACCATGTTGCATTGTGGGGGAAGGAGGGGGCCAAATTTAAATATGCAGACAGATTTAGGGTTGGGAAAGGGCGTGTCCTAGCTTTGCAGTGTGAGGGCTGCCCATTATTTAGTGTTATCTACAAAAGCAGCCTGTATTTTTCCTGCATGCAAAAAGAATACATTTGCTTCCCCTGCATTGCGACATGGTTTGTGCAGAAGCATTTAACCTTAAAATCCCCCCCTTAAAGAGTTCTAGTGTAAATCACAAGACGTGTGTCCTTCAGCAAGATTAAAAAGCTTTTAGTCTAAATCTGTTTATAGTATGAATCATACATGCCCACTTTTAAGTGATCCGGGGGGGGGGGGAAGTCATGTGACATGGGGTAGGAGGAGGGCGTGGTGACATTTTGCGTCACCATAGCCCCGCCCCCACTATAAAAAAAAGCCTGCATTCAATGGAGGGGGTGGAGCTTAATGACGCGATTAAGCCCCTCCATTCACTGACGTGAATTTCTACAAATTTCGGGAGTTCTGCCTACTCTTTTGGGAGCGGGAGTCCGGGAGGGTAGGCAGGTATGGTATAAATCTGGTGTCCCCTGTTGAGGAACGAGTACAAGAAATCTACAGATATTGCAACTCTGAACCAGAGAACCGAGTCTTGCAATCGGTGCAGACCACGATCCCGCGGCGAACAGAGCATGGATTGTGGGCGGAGCAACGGCACTCCGCGTCACTCCCTCTCCCACTAACCACCTCCCCTTTTGTGATCTGACACCGCTATTTTTGATCGAATAACCTTGTTTATATGGGAAACACAGAGGGGTATATTTACTAAACTGCGGGTTTGAAAAAGTGTTGATGTTGCCTATAGCAACCAATCAGATTCTAACTGTCATTTTGTAGAATGCACTAAATAGATGACAGCTAGAATCTGATTGGTTGCTATGGGCAACATCAACACTTTTTCAAACCCGCAGTTTAGGAAACATACTCCAGGGTGTTCCAAGGTAAATGCAGTATAGGTGGACTCAAGTGTGTCATATTGTACCTGGGTAGCAAAAGTAGATTTAGTTTTGTTGCACAAGATATTTAAATGAGATTAAAGTGATGGTGGGGGGGGGGGGGCCTTTACAGAGGGGGGTCCCTGGTAAGTAGGTTTGTTCATATTTAGAACAGTTCCGTTATTTGCTTTCTTTTCCACAGAATCTCTCCCTGAGACCTCCTCTCTCTATAATTGAAGCGTCGTAATACTTTCAGAATACACTAGATCGGGAGGTGGAGGGGGGGTTACTAATGATATGGTAAATTCATGACATCACTAAGGGGCGTGGTCTCCGAAAAACGTATCAGAGAGCGTGTACAGAGGTGGCAGATACGCACTGTATCTGCCACCTCTGTACACGCTCTCTGATACGTTTACAGCCCGCACAGTGGGGTGATATTTTTCACACTATTTTAGGTTAGTATCCCTTTAAGTGTGTGTGCTTATTGTGTGAAGTAGGGACTTTGTTGCATCACTTTGGGACAGTGCAGAGGACCGAGTAACAGAAATGCACACAGATGTTCAACCACTGATTTCACTATAGCTTTGAATGTAAATAACTGATATGCAATGCTTTGTTATTTCACCTTTTTATCCTACATCAGCACCATTTCGGCCATTAACTGAGCGCTGGAGGATGTGTCTTTCGCAGGTAGGGATGGAACTGGGAGGACATACTCTATTACACTTTACTCTTTAACAATCTGCATTGGTGGAAAAAAATGAACAGAGCATTTTACTTTCATGTTTCATATACAACCGTGTTTTTCAGGTTTAGAATAACATTTAATTTTGGAGTTTCCAGTTCTGTTTGACCTGTTTGTTTTTTGTTTAGCTCATGATACACAGCCGTGTGCGCACAGCCTCCCGACCTCCTTCTTACCATTCATTATGTCAGATTATAACGTATGCGCCAGATCATTTCTTGCCCGGTATGTGGGCTGCAAGCACACAGCTAGCTGATAGTTTGCTTATAAATCCCAGTAATAGGACGGAGGAGGGTTATTATTTTGATCAGGCCAAACACAGTCTGTGCACTCAATGTTCCTCTCCACCTTGGTGCCTGTTATCTATGTTTGCTATGCAATCCTCTCTGTAAATACCAGGAGACTGTAATAAGGTGGTGCATTATATTATATAACATGTGTCAGGATATTAGTATTTTTTTTTATTATTTTTTTACCGGGAAGTTAGATTATTGCATTCCTCTTCCCTAACAGCTTGAAATAATTACTCAGACATTGGAACCTCGTTCTGCATTACATCTCATGTTGTAGAATAGAGTTTTGCTGTGAGAAGCTATTCTGTGTCATTTTGTTATACCGAGCCCGGGGTTTAAAGTTTAATAATTTTTTACAATTTTTACACTAAAAATGTTTTCTTCCAAAAATTTCCAAAATAAAGATTTATTTTTATTTTTTTAAAAAAAAAAAAAAATTAAAGGTTCAAAGTTTTTAAACTGATTTTTATAGTGGATTCAAGCCTGAAAAATATATTTTTTATAATACATGGGTGGGAAATAAATGGAAAAAAAAAAATAAATATATATATATATACCGTATATACTCGTGTATAAGCCAAGATTTTCTGCACATTTTCTATGCTGAAAAAGCCTCCCCCTCGGCTTATACTCAAGTATATATGGTATATATATATAAATATATATATATATATATATATATATATATATATATATATATATATATATATATGTATATATATATATATGTGTGTGTGTGTGTACATATATATATATATATATATATATATATATATACACATGTATATATATATATGCATTTTTTATTTTTTTATTTTAATATGTTCCTAATAGGCTATACAATATTTCCATTATATTTATTTTTTTTGTTTCCATTTCATTTATAGCACAGGCAATCTATTTTCCTAGGTCTGTATTTTGCTTTTAGTGCAAACAGCCCAATTCCA
Organism: Mixophyes fleayi; assembly: GCF_038048845.1. Taxonomy (NCBI): domain Eukaryota; kingdom Metazoa; phylum Chordata; class Amphibia; order Anura; family Limnodynastidae; genus Mixophyes; species Mixophyes fleayi. The sequence continues at coordinate 122,826,783 of NC_134410.1, read as the reverse complement.
AACTGGATGGATTCTAGTTACTTATAGATTTATCAATCCTTCTAAAAAGGAAAAGTAGAGATGTTGCCCATAGCAACCAATCAGATTCTAGCTCTCATGTATCTAGTACATTCTAAAAAATGATAGCTAGGATCTGATTGGTTGCTATGGGCAACGCCACCTCACCTCGGTCACATGACTAGCTGTACCTGTAAGACAATATTAAAAAAAAAATCACCCTGAGTATCAGAGAAATATAAGAGAGCAATGCAGGAACATCACTTCGTAATTTCATTAATGCCTTATTATTTCTCTTTGTTTTTATCCCGCTCGGCACCTAAGTCAACAGCTCTTGCAAAAGTAAACCTTGAAAGTAAATATACAAAATAAAAATGAATATGTTGCTCGTGGCTGCATATCATGCGTTATGTAAACAGGAGAAACTATTTGTAGCTGTTAAATCATGGATCCATAATTACATACGTCAAATACCTGTTTGTAACAGGAATATAAATAAGAAAAAAAGACAAAATAAACACATGTAATTACTTATAAATTTACAAAGCGCAATACTGTATAAATTAGATCAGTTTTTTGTTTTTTTTTACAAGAAACAATGGTATCCACTCTTTTCACCGAGAGCCGCTCATTCACACAGTATCCAGCAGATATATCTTACTTGGCAACTCTCCCGGAATGTCCGGGTAGGTCTCCCGGACTTCCAGGAGAGCTGGCGATTCTCCTGCATCTGCCCACTTCCTAGTGAAGTAGGCAGATATAGAGCCTCCATGACTCGATTCCCCCTCACGCCCACCTCCCACCCAAAACTCCCAGAGGCCAACCTGGAAAACATTTCTCAGGTACGTGTTTTTCTGTCGTATCACTTGCACCAGCTACAGGTCAGGTGTAAGTGCCGATTACTAGCGATGGCGGCTGTATATACATGCTAGAGCATGTGTTTGTATCAGGAGCAACTGTAAAAATTTATTTTATGTACAGTAGACATTAATAACATCCTAAGAAAAGTATGATATCTAGAACGTGCAGGATGTATGATGTAATCCTCCGTGGTGTCCTGTTTGACCTTCGGTCGATGTAGACGGTTTCTGCCGCTGACATACCGGTAGACATGTACCGATCTGATTGCTCACATATATCTCCGCCATCCACCCTTGGGACCAAATGTACTTTTTGCCTCCTAACTTTGTTTTATGCAACTTTCTTTTTTTTTCCCTGATTCCGTGTTTGCTCCTAAAGGACCGATCAGCAGAAATGTTTGCAGACGGGGGGGGAAAGAGCACACAGCAGCTGTAAGCAAAACACGTCCCGTTAGAGCAAATTCAGGTGCGTAATGTAACGAGATTTCTGGAGTGCCATCGTGGAGCCGACGGTAAGGTGCGAGGCTTGGGAAAAGGAACTGGTAATTGGCCTTGTATATATCATACTGAAACAGCAAAACATGGCTAATTAGAGGAGAGAGATACATGGGGCCCTTCCTAAATGTAACAGATACAGAGGGTATAATTAGCGCATCGGACAATCGTCTTCGTTAGTTCCCCGCATGCTGAGGGACAGTGCAGCTGTTGTCCCAGCTGGTTGGGTATGGCGTGTTCTGTGCCAGCTGCTGTGGGAATCTCATGTCACTTATATATCCCAGAAATTAAAACTTCGCTTATAATTAACCCTTCCCTTCGCCTGTGCCTTTTCATCCGTAGATCCTCAACAGACTTTTCCCTTTTCTTCTAACTGAAGCACGTAGATTTTACTCTTTTACGCAAATTTCAATTTAAAATCTGGATTGGTTACCTCCACGTAAAATCACGCCGGCGTCCTTAATGAATGTATGTACTTACCTACATGCGCGGAGGCGTCATAACGAAAGGTGAGCAGTTCATGTCTGTAAGTAGACAGAGCTATCGAGTCATCGTGGTCCGCCCACCACAGAAAACATCATTGGAAACATCACCCTCCTGGCACTCTGTATTTATTGGGGCACTTGGGACAACAATTTACATCATATCCCAGCCCACCTTGCGCCAGGTAAGTGCTCTCCAAGAAAATTGTCAGCACTTAGGAGTAACCTTAATTTAAGAGTATCCCGGACGCTCCAGGAATGTAGACAACCATGCGAAAATCAAAGGCTGTGAATTACCGAAACATATATTATACCCAACAGCAATTAAGCGTTTACATCAATCCAAATCTGTCCGCATAGTTATGGCCAATCTCAGAGGTAGGTGACATTTTTGGGTGTGACATATTTTTATGAGCTCTACGGACCTCAACTTCCACAATGACAACAGGCGAACTGCATAGACAAGGCGCAATGGGTAGCAGAAACAGGAGGGGTAGCAGTGTTCATGTCACTCTCCAGTCTACAGTGCGATTGCTCAGTGTTATTGCTCATACAGAAACAGGAGGGGCAGCAGTGTTCTTGTCACTCTCCAGTCTCCAGTGCCATTGCTCATACAGGAATAGGAGGGGTAGCAGTGTTCGTGTCACTCTCCAGTCTCCAGTGCCATTGCTCAGTGCCATTGCTCATACAGGAACAGGAGGGGTAGCAGTGTTCTTGTCACTCTCCAATCTTCAGTGTCATTGCTCAGTGCCATTACTCACACAGAAACAGGAGGGAAAGCAGTGTTCTTGTCACTCTCCAGTCTCCAGTGCCATTGCTCAGTGCCATTGCTCATACAGGAACAGGAGGGGTAGCAGTGTTCTTGTCACTCTCCAGCCTTCAGTGTCATTGCTCAGTGCCATTACTCACACAGAAACAGGAGGGATAGCAGTGTTCTTGTCACTCTCCAGTCTCCAGTGCCATTGCTCAGTGTCATTGCTCATACAGAAACAGTAGGGGTAGCAGTGTTCTTGTCACTCTCCAGTCTTCAGTGTCATTGCCCAGTGCCATTACTCACACAGAAACAGGAGGGGTAGCAGTGTTCTTGACACTCTCCAGTGTCATTGCTCAGTGCCATTGCTCATACAGAAACAGGAGAGGTAACAGTGTTCTTGTCACTCTCCAGTCTCCAGTGACATTGTTCAGTGCCATTACTCACGCAGAAACAGGAGAGGTAGCAGTGTTCTTGTCACTCTCCAGTCTCCAGTGACATTGTTCAGTGCCATTACTCACGCAGAAACAGGAGGGGTAGCAGTGTTCTTGTCACTCTCCAGTGTCATTGCTCAGTGCCATTACTCATACAGAAACAGGAGGGGTAGCAGTGTTCTTGTCACTCTCCAGTCTCCAGTGCCACTGCTCAGTGCCATTGCTCACACAGAAACAGGAGGGGTAGCAGTGTTCTTGTCACTCTCCAGTCTCCACTGACATTGCTCAGTGCCAATGCTCACACAGAAATAGGAGGAGTAGCAGTGTTCTTGTCACTTGACAAAAATTGACTGGAAATGAATGTTATTGAGGTTAATAATAATGTAGGAACCAAAAAAAAAAATAATTATGTGATTTTAGCATTTTTTAGTCATTAAAAAAAAACCAAACATATCCAAAGCCAAAATCATCATCATCATCATCATTTATTTATATAGCGCCACTAATTCTGCAGCGCTGTACAGAGAACTCATTCACATCAGTCCCTGCCCCATTGGAGCTTACAGTCTAAATTCCCTAATATAGGCACTGTCACGGGCACTAGGAGTCTTTGCCCAGGATATCACCAGATGATGTTCTTACCAGAGTAATATAGCTGGTACTATGGTCCTCTGGTAGCAGGGTGACAACGGAACAATAGAATTAGCAGATGGTGAGAGAATGCTCAATGAAAGTCTATGACTAGCAGCAACTGGTAATGACTTAGATGAATGAACACAAGGAACCAGATGGACAAGTAAACGTGAGGAGAGTCAGTGGTCTGCGTACAGCAAGTTGTACCACTGCTATAGTGAGAAGGAATGTCCAGGAGTAGAGAGGAGGTAGTGAGAGTCAGTGGTCTGCGTATAGCAAGTTGTACCACTGTCTATAGTGAGGGAATGGATTCCAGGTGCAGGTAGGTAACGGGGAAGTCAGTGGTCTGCGTACAGCAAGTTGTACCACTGCTTATGTTAGAGGATACTTGAAACTGGTGACAATGGGAAACAGGAGTCAGTGGTCTGCGTGCAGCAAGTTGTACCACTGCTATATATATATGTGAGGAGGGGCACGAGGAGATGAATGGAATACAGAGGATACACGGGCGGCACACGGAACTTGATCCCACGATGATAATCACAATACAATGATAACTGACAAGCGCTGCTTGAAGTATGCAAAGTCACTATAGAGATCCAGGTAATAGGAAACAAAGTCAATAGTAACAATAGCTTCAGTAGATGGAAGACTCCGGAGATGAACACAACACAGTCCAGACGGATATGTAATACAATAGCAAAGTCAATGAGTAGTATGCATACCGCGGTTCAGGAGAGCAGGCTGTCAAGGAGACGTGCAGGGATACCTGAACGGCTGAACGCCGGCAGGAGGAGAGACCACTGGAGGATGGAAGCGGTAATCAGGTTGGTGCAGCGCACGAAAGGTAACCGGTAATCAACGGAGCAATACTCAGGAAGCAGTAGTAAGTAAAACTGGAAACATGATGAACACGGGAGAGTTGAGGCGGTCTGGTATCCGGCAGCAGTGCAGATAGGAATCAGCTGAGTGCAGACACGATGAACACAGGAGAGTTGAGGCGGTCTGGAAACCGCAGCAGTGCAGATAGGAATCAGCTGCGTGGAGACACGATGAACACAGGAGAGTTGAAGTGGTCTGGAAACCACAAACGTTGTAGACAGGAATCAGCTGGAGCTGAATACACGAGGAAACACAGGAACACCTTCAGAGGCTCATGGGGAATGAGACTCCAAGATCAGGCAACTAGGTAATGATCACAGGTGGTTTAAATAGGGAGGGTTGCCTGATCATCCAATCAATTAAAAGCAACAGGTACTGAAGGTATGATAAGGGCTGCACATGCGCAGACCCTCAGGATGGCGGACGGCCACGGTTCCTGAACACAGGAGAAATGGCACTCACAGTCCGGTGAGTGACAGACACACACTCACACAGACGGAGATAGACTAGGGTCAATTTTTGATAGCAGCCAATCAAACTGCCAGTATGTTTTTGGAGTGTGGGAGGAAACCGGAGCACCCGGAGGAAACCCACGCAAACACAAGGAGAACATACAAACTCCACACAGATAAGGCCATGGTTGGGAATCGAACTCATGACCCCAGTGCTGTGAGGCAGAAGTGCTAATCACTGACCCACTGTGCTGCCCAAAATCAAAACACAAAGTTAATACAGATCCAAAACCAAAACAGGGGGGTCAGTGAACATCCCTAAAAGAACCCCAAATGGTGTAAATACAGGGATGGCGGACCACGGTAAGCTTGGGAGGAGGGTGTACCAGGGACACCCTGCCAGCCTACCTGTGCCCTGGCGAAGGGCAACCTTTATGTTCCAAGTTCACTGGAACTAGAAGCAAGGACTTTGGCTTCCAGTTCCAGATTTAATTAAAAAAAATGAAGTTATTAAAAAATTAGAAAAAAAAACAAAAACAAAAAACTTTATTCAAAAAAAATATATAACAATAAGGCATTTTTACCTGGCTAGCATCATCCTGATGCGATCATCATTCTACAACATCACTTTTTTTCTGATTTTACAGACAGGCGGGACTTTTCAAACACAAGATGGCCGCCTACTGCCCAACTAGGCCAGGAACGAGGGGACATTTATGATAACTGTTCCACAGCAGGGAAGGTGGCGTTACCCATAGCAACCAACCAGACGATTGCTTTCATTTTGAAAACAATACTAGAAAAATAACAACTAGAATCTGATTGGTTGGGTATAATGGTATTGAAACCATGTGACTTCCCAGACCCTCCATCGGGTCCCGTGTCACACACTCGCTGGTTTCATGGCCACATTTTTAATGCAGCGTCCTTTCATGTCCGTGCACAGACCTCAAGGGATGCATGTAATTACGTTCACGTATGCCCATTCTCGCCATTAGCGCCTATCTCACGCCGCTCCCAATCCCCTCTGTGCCTGATTATACCGTCTCGTGCTGCTTGTCCTTTTCACTCTCTTAGCAACCCCCCGGTTGGACCTTTGACTTTCAGTTTTGGTCGTTTGCCCCCAAGAGTGTGCAGGAAGACCGTTAAGAGGTTAATTACCCTGTTAAACATCATGGTACCAGCGAGTTTGGTTGCCGATAATGAGCTCAGACAAACAGCTGTATTTATAAGCATGAATTGACCCCAGTTTTTGGAAAGTAAACAGTGCAGCTTTATCTTAACAAGCAAAGCCAGGGTCTTGGCGTGATCCAAAAGAAATAAGAGCTGAAACAGCCATTTACCAACTGCTAAATCTCTCTCTCTGTTTATGTTGCTCTCGATGAGGATGCTAGCGGTTAACCCTGGGTCTGTCGGAGCGCCGCATTGATTGGCTCGATGTCCGTCCAGATAAAATAATGCAGAATGCACATTTAGTAGAGCGTCAGAGGGTGACAGCCGGTGGAGCAGCGGGTGTAAGAATAATGATGTATCCGTGTATGAATGTAAGCGCCTGCAGATGAGCACAGTCAGAGAACTAGCTATTATTTCATGATCCTTAGGACGACCTGTATTTCCAATCCATAATGGGTTCTAACTGCGAGGGACTATTAATAGCTGCCTATAGCAGTTTGAAAATAGCAAAAAGTATACTTAGTTTGCTAATCGGAACAAATGTATCTTGCGTGAATGCATCACCAGGGGCACAAATCACTAGGCCAAGTGTTACGTCTGTGGCGTCATTAGTTTCTAATGAATTGATAGGCTGTTTTTTTCTGAAGACATCTCAATACATATTATGCAATGTATGACCAATGGCCAGTGACAAATTACTTCTGCTTTGTTGGAAACCAACAATGCTATTGGCAGTGGTGGCGGGGAGGAGGGTATTTGGGGTGATCACCAGCCTTAGTATTGCTCCCTACATTTAACAACAGAGCACATTGCTCTGAAACCACTTTCACTGCTGGGAAATAGATTCTACGTTCCTGGCAATGACAGGGACTTTGAGTGACAGGTAAGCTGGGTCATCTGATGGCCAGAGTAGTAGAAGCTGTAGAGTAGGGCAATGATGTGGTTCTCAAAGGAGGGGCATCCACTTGTATGCTGTATGGGAGGATGCAAACTTGGATGAAAGGTTCTCCTAAGCTGGAAAACCGAGTTAACTTAAACTGAGTATTCTATAGCTCAGAGTTTCACAAACCTGGTCCTCATAGATCCCTAGCAGTGCATGTTTTCCAGGTGACAGGTGAAACAGCTTAGAACCTCCCCTTCTCAACCTCCACCAGTGTAGAACCTCCCCTTCCCAACTTTCACCAGTGTAGAACCCCCCCTTCCCAACTTCCACCAGTGTAGAACCTCCCCTTCCCAACCTCCACCAGTTTAGAACCTCCCCTTGCTAACCTCCACCAGTTTAGAACCTCCCCATGTCAACCTCCACCAGTTTAGAACCTCCCCTTCCCAACCTCCACCAGTTTAGAACCTCCCCTTCCCAACCTCCACCAGTTTAGTACCTCCCCTTCCCAACCTCCACAAGTTTAGTACCTCCTCTTCCCAACCTCAACCAGTTTAGAACCTCCCCTTCCCAACTTCCACCAGTTTAGAACCTCCCCTTCCCAACCTCCACCAGTTTAGTACCTTCCCTTCCCAACCTCCACCAGTTTAGTACCTCCCCTTCCCAACCTCCACCAGTTTAGAACCTCCCCTTCCCAACCTCCACCAGTTTAGAACCTCCCATTCCCAACCTCCACCAGTTTAGAACCTCCCCTTCCCAACCTCCACCAGTTTAGAACCTCCCCTTCCCAACCTCCACCAGTTTAGTACCTTCCCTTCCCAACCTCCACCAGTTTAGTACCTTCCCTTCCCAACCTCCACCAGTTTAGAACCTCCCCTTCCCAACCTCCACCAGTTTAGAACCTCCCCTTCCCAACCTCCACCAGTTTAGAACCTCCCCTTCCCAACCTCCACCAGTTTAGTACCTTCCCTTCCCAACCTCCACCAGTTTAGAACCTCCCCTTCCCAACCTCCACCAGTTTAGAACCTCCCCTTCCCAACCTCCACCAGTTTAGAACCTCCCCTTCCCAACCTCCACCAGTTTAGAACCTTCCCTTCCCAACCTCCACCAGTTTAGAACCTCCCCTTCCCAACCTCCACCAGTTTAGAACCTCCCCTTCCCAACCTACACCAGTTTAGAACCTCCCCTTCCCAACCTACACCAGTTTAGAACCTCCCCTTCCCAACCTCCACCAGTTTAGTACCTTCCCTTCCCAACCTCCACCAGTTTAGAACCTCCCCTTCCCAACCTCCACCAGTTTAGAACCTCCCCTTCCCAACCTCCACCAGTTTAGTACCTTCCCTTCCCAACCTCCACCAGTTTAGAACCTCCCCTTCCCAACCTCCACCAGTTTAGAACCTCCCCTTCCCAACCTCCACCAGTTTAGAACCTCCCCTTCCCAACCTACACCAGTTTAGTACCATCCCTTCCCAACCTCCACCAGTTTAGAACCTCCACTTCCCAACCTCCACCAGTTTAGTACCTTCCCTTCCCAACCTCCACCAGTTTAGTACCTCCCCTTCCCAACCTCCACCAGTTTAGAACCTCCCCTTCCCAACCTCCACCAGTTTAGAACCTCCCCTTCCCAACCTCCACCAGTTTAGTACCTTCCCTTCCCAACCTCTACCAGTTTAGAACCTCCCCTTCCCAACCTCCACCAGTTTAGAACCTCCCCTTCCCAACCTCCACCAGTTTAGTACCTTCCCTTCCCAACCTCCACCAGTTTAGAACCTCCCCTTCCCAACCTCCACCAGTTTAGAACCTCCCCTTCCCAACCTCCACCAGTTTAGAACCTCCCCTTCCCAACCTCCACCAGTTTAGTACCTTCCCTTCCCAACCTCCACCAGTTTAGTACCTCCCCTTCCCAACCTCCACCAGTTTAGAACCTCCCCTTCCCAACCTACACCAGTTTAGTACCATCCCTTCCCAACCTACACCAGTTTAGTACCATCCCTTCCCAACCTCCACCAGTTTAGTACCTTCCCTTCCCAACCTCCACCAGTTTAGAACCTCCCCTTCCCAACCTCCACCAGTTTAGTACCTTCCCTTCCCAACCTCCACCAGTTTAGAACCTCCCCTTCCCAACCTACACCAGTTTAGTACCTTACCTTCCCAACCTCCACCAGTTTAGAACCTCCCCTTCCCAACCTCCACCAGTTTAGAACCTTCCCTTCCCAACCTCCACCAGTTTAGAACCTCCCCTTCCCAACCTCCACCAGTGTAGAACCTCCCCTTCCCAACCTCCACCAGTTTAGAACCTCCCCTTCCCAACCTCCACCAGTTTAGAACCTCCCCTTCCCAACCTACACCAGTTTAGAACCTCCCCTTCCCAACCTACACCAGTTTAGAACCTCCCCTTCCCAACCTCCACCAGTTTAGTACCTTCCCTTCCCAACCTCCACCAGTTTAGAACCTCCCCTTCCCAACCTCCACCAGTTTAGAACCTCCCCTTCCCAACCTCCACCAGTTTAGTACCTTCCCTTCCCAACCTCCACCAGTTTAGAACCTCCCCTTCCCAACCTCCACCAGTTTAGAACCTCCCCTTCCCAACCTCCACCAGTTTAGAACCTCCCCTTCCCAACCTACACCAGTTTAGTACCATCCCTTCCCAACCTCCACCAGTTTAGAACCTCCACTTCCCAACCTCCACCAGTTTAGTACCTTCCCTTCCCAACCTCCACCAGTTTAGTACCTCCCCTTCCCAACCTCCACCAGTTTAGAACCTCCCCTTCCCAACCTCCACCAGTTTAGAACCTCCCCTTCCCAACCTCCACCAGTTTAGTACCTTCCCTTCCCAACCTCCACCAGTTTAGAACCTCCCCTTCCCAACCTCCACCAGTTTAGAACCTCCCCTTCCCAACCTCCACCAGTTTAGTACCTTCCCTTCCCAACCTCCACCAGTTTAGAACCTCCCCTTCCCAACCTCCACCAGTTTAGAACCTCCCCTTCCCAACCTCCACCAGTTTAGAACCTCCCCTTCCCAACCTCCACCAGTTTAGTACCTTCCCTTCCCAACCTCCACCAGTTTAGTACCTCCCCTTCCCAACCTCCACCAGTTTAGAACCTCCCCTTCCCAACCTACACCAGTTTAGTACCTCCCCTTCCCAACCTCCACCAGTTTAGTACCATCCCTTCCCAACCTACACCAGTTTAGTACCATCCCTTCCCAACCTCCACCAGTTTAGTACCTTCCCTTCCCAACCTCCACCAGTTTAGAACCTCCCCTTCCCAACCTACACCAGTTTAGTACCTTACCTTCCCAACCTCCACCAGTTTAGAACCTCCCCTTCCCAACCTCCACCAGTTTAGAACCTCCCCTTCCCAACCTCCACCAGTTTAGAACCTCCCCTTCCCAACCTCCACCAGTTTAGAACCTTCCCTTCCCAACCTCCACCAGTTTAGTACCTTCCCTTCCCAACCTCCACCAGTTTAGAACCTCCCCTTCACTTCCTACAGAAAAAAACGTTCTAGTTTTTCTCCTAAAATCCACTTCTGTTTAGCTTCAATTATGTCTTAAATAAATGAAGTTTAGCGGGGTGACGTCAGCGTTGTCACTCTTCTGTGTGTGTGAAGCTTTCATTACATCGCTAAGAGTGGGCCTGAAAATTAATTTCTTTGCCATGGGTGCAAAAAGCTGGACATTTACCGCTTCATAAATGACCGTCACTGTAAGCGTCACTATACTATGTATTTACGTGTCCCCAGCAATATGCCGCTGGATCGTTGGCAGATTTAGTGGTGACTGTGGGCGCCAGCTCGTTGCTGCCATACTGAACACATGGCGGACCCTCTTCGAGGAGTGACTTTCTTCCAGCTATTAGTGGATCTGGCTTCATACACAGGGTCCGTATCCTCTGAACAGTTCCAGACTGAGTCTAAACAAGAAACTCTTTTCTCAGGCCAGCCCCGGGAGTGGGAGTCATTTTTCCCAGACACAATATGACTAATTGGCTCATACAGCTTTGCTTTCAGATGCTGGTCTGGCCAAAGTTCTTTTAATTAGTCCATTAAGTGTATGCATAAAAAATATCCCCTGTGAATATATATGTATTTTTTTTTTCCTGCCTGGCCTGGCGCGCGTTCTACCTAATGTACCCTGAGTAATCGCTGCCGCTGTAATGAGCTTGTAAAGTGAAATGGTCAATCTCAAACTCTTCTTCATTAGCTGTTCCCTGTTATTTCATCCGCTGCAGTCCAGTTAACCCATCGCTGGCTAGCAGGGGATGGAGCCTAGCGTAGAGGAATGGGCTGTGCTTCTTCCAGAGACTGCGGAGAGTTAATGCAACTACACAACATACTGTTCTCTACGGCTTATACAATTACTTACTGCCGTGTATACAGAGAACGGATTCATTAAATGTATTCATTATAGAAGCCTATAACACTACATACTGAATACTGCAGAAAAAAAGAAAAGATTCCAAGTCCTTTAAGTCCTTTTTGTTGCCAATAAACTAACTACATGAAACTAAATAATACTTCTGGACTATCGGGGGGACTCTCAGAATAATAGGTAATCTCCTGGATTCCAGAAAGTTTATGACAATCTCCCGGATCCTGGACCAGACTGAGAATTGGGGGGCGGGATCCTGGGTGACTACACCAATCGTGTCACCACGCTGTGGTGGGTGGGGCCTTGATGTTGTGGCTATTGTCATAACATTTCGCCCCACCCCCAGCGTGATGACGCAATTTGCATCACTGCCACCTCGCCATAGAAAATTATCGCCATCATTTATCAATAATTTTTCTCTGAGGCAGCTGCACGGGATATGCCGGCGGTGCTGGCTTGGAATTTTAGATCCACATAGCGAACAAAAGAAAAAATTGTTAAAATAGATAAAAATAGTTTTTAAAAGTATTTTTCATTGAAATAAAGGCTTTATTCTTCATCATCACCATTTATTTATATAGCGCCACTGATTCCGCAGCGCTGTACAGAGAACTCAGTCACATCAGTCCCTGTCCCATTGGAGCTTACAGTCTAAATTCCCTAACACACACACACACACAGACAGAGAAAGAGAGAGAGACTAGGGTCAATTTTTTTTATAGCAGCCAATTAACCTACCAGTATGTTTTTGTAGTGTGGGAGGAAACGGGAGCACCTGGAGGAAACACACACAACCACAGGGAGAACATACAAACTCCACACAGATAAGGCCATGGTCGGGAATTGAACTCATGACCCCAGCGCTGTAAGGCAGAAGTGCTAAGCACTGAGCCACCGTGGTGCCCTAAAAGATCTGGCTTAACTCTGCATAACCGACAATATAAAACAGAATTTCCTAATGTCCCGATTGCTTATGATTATTCAACTTTTAGTAACACCCCATTACCTGCTCAAAGCATTTTTGCATTTCATGAATACACATGGAACTATGCAACGCTACTGCAGACAGCCAATCAGGATCTAGAACAAGATGACCTCCTAACTTTTCATGGTATGAGAGAAGTATTATAATAAAAATAAATGTCTTTCCTAGATATCTTATTCGTCTTCCAGATCATACTGGTGTGCATTCCCTGTAGCTACTTCAAAACATTATAACATTTAATTACCAACTTCATTTGCTTGAATAAACCAATTACACTTCATAGAGACCTAATGATGTCGTCTAAGAAAAGGGGAAGATTGAGTGTCCCCAACATTCCAAATTTCCTCTGGAACATTGTAAATGAAATACCCAGGATTCTGAAGTAATGTGTAAAAATTTTTATTGAAAAATTAAACACTTTATACATGATCCGACTTTCCCAATTGTTTTAATTCATGTCGAAATTTCCGAAAGGAATCAAGTGGGAAAAATGAATGTTAATAACGCAAATTACACTAATCTACAGTACACTCCGTTCACTTTAAATATATGTTGTACTCATAATTTAGATTAGGGCCGGTGACAATCAAAGTGATTGTGGGTAAATTTATCATAAAGTTGAGTGTTTAGGAATTTCTTTAGGAATTCCTGTTCCACAGAACTTATGCTCTAAACGGAAGACACATTAAGAATGCAGTAGTTGAATATTTTGCATGAAGACAACTTAAACCATGAAAGGATATTTTCTTTTTGTGGGTGCAGAGACCCCCGTAGACAGACGTGAGAGAATAGCAGGTGGAGTGTGAAGCCGAGGGGGGGTTAATTCCCTGCCTGAATGTGATTGTACCTAAGGCCCCCAATCTGCTTGTAGCAGAGGGGCTGTAACATACAGATAACACAACATTTGGCATCTGAAGCACTTCCTAACAATCCTGGGTATTCTTAATTAAACAGATTGGCACCAATTAGTGGCTTTGGAAATTGGTTGGCTTTTTTTTTTCTTTTGCTTTTTTTTTGTTGGGCTTAGCAAGAATACAGAGAACACAGAGACGCTCTCATAGTTTTCAGAGAGAAAACTGTTATTGGAAATGAGAGGGGGATTGGAATGGTGGGGGAGGGTTAACCTGTTCCTTGCTGTTGTTTCATAGAACGTGAGGGAAAACAGTAACAAAATATGGCCCCTCAGAAATAACGAAGAGCCGATATTATTTCCGCTTTCATTTTTAACCTGCAAGGACCTGATGTGGTGGCAGCCATTTTGTGAGCCGAACCAATTTTTATAAGAATGCAGTCTATGTAATCACATGTAACTACTGCATAGATCTCCCGACATGGAAGAGCCAAGGGGCAAGGGTGGTGGTGGGGGGGTCGTGACAGCGCAATTTGCGCTAATCAAGGCCCCGCCCACTTTGCAAGAAGATCTAGCGGGATCCTGGAGGGGTGGCCTTCTCTTCTTCAAAATTCAGGAGCTTCCCGGACGTTCCAGTGGAGCAGGCCAGTATGAGCTAGTCACGACACTGAGGCATGAGGTACTTTGTGCCTCAGCGAATCAGTAGGCTGATTATTGGTCAAGCCCACAAAATGGCTGCTTCCACTGTGTCTAGGTGACCGGTGCGCTTTAATTGGGAATAAAATTGGCCATAGAACTTTATATAGTTAATATTTTTTAGAAGACAACCCAAGAGCCATCGTTTAACATTTTACCCCTGTCACCTAACTTGTGTTTTGTTTTGTTTTTCAGTATTTATTTACTATGCGATTTTTTTTATTGGTGCAATTTTTTATTTTGTTTTGTCTCGCACAAATATCTCTTGCGGCTTCTAAATCCCATGTCCTCTTTTTCCCTTCACAATGATAGGAACAGCAGCTTGGTATGACTGGGATTCTGTGGCCTAACGCGTCTCTGGATCCCTGGCCCTGCTGAGTGATGTTACTTTCTGTCACAGAAGAGCTAATGGATTCGGTGTCAGGGGACCTGGCGACACAGAAAATCCATTTACTTTCTAAAGAACTGGCCGGTGAGGATGCTGTTTCTGTGGGTATTGTAAGTAATTCTTCTCCTTCGCTGTGAAAGATAAGTAACAAATGGGAACTGCATTAAGGAGGCGGCTGAGTTATTAACTGTTCTGTTGCACCGGGTTCTCGGAAAACAAGGGAAATCGTGGTGCAGGGTAGGCCGAAGCTGTTTAAGCACATAGTGGTAGCCAACATACGTGAGGTGTTGGTCTTTCTATCAATCTTAATCAGCACTCGAAAACTTTAGATAACTTTTACATCAGGAAGTGCTGCACACTAATTTTAAGATTGACGCCTAAGTACCCGCTTCACGCCATAGATTCTCGCGCTGTCGTATTCATTGACCCATTTGTCTTAAATCTACCAGTGACTACACAAGGGCTAATTCTGCCATCTTGTCGAAGCCCAATTTGGACAAAGGTTCGGCTGTTCTGTGCCAGGTCGTTTCTGGACCCCATAGGCACCTTTTAGTGCAGTCAAAACAAACACAGGCCCATAATAATCGTCTTCCGACCAGATTTATGGGAACATCCAATTACAATTAAATCGCTATCAGTTGTTGTGCTTGCATTAGGCTCCAAAACTCTTCAATAATAATTGCCCAACATCCTTAGCAATATAGCGGCACGTGTGTACAGCTTTATTCATCTCTACAAACTTGACCTTATTGTTGGGTCAGTGCATGGCCCCTGGGTGTCCTAAGCAGCGTCGGCCCCTCTTCTAACGGACCTTCTTCCTCCCCACCCCATTTCTTACCTCGAGCGACATGTTATCCTCTTGGGAGTGTGGCGCCAAAGTGTGACATCATAAGCGTTAAGGTGAACACACAAGGTGCAGTGTAGATGTACAGCCAGTCGCCAAGTCCTCAATTCGGCCCCACACAGGGGGTGGGGTTAAGGACTGGATCACAACAGCCCCATAAATGTGATTGGACACTTGTGGGGCCTGAGTCATTAAGAAACATATTTGCCAATTGCGTATAATCTGCAAAATCACGCATGTTCGGAACTGGACAATACGCAACAGAATGCAGTCACGTCCAAGTCATCTTTGAGCGCAAATGACACTTACTACAGCCCACGATTTTGGGAAGGTGAATGGAGCGGGGAATGGGCATTTTCATGTAGGCAATGTCTGAGCCATAGTTATGTCAGTATTGTATGCAAGCCTGGGGCACTGTATAATTGAGGTGACTGGACCCTGCTCCCGCTTCACACGGCTCTGCTTGAAAAGGGAGAGCTGCGTGCACCTAACAGTCGTGCACACAGCATTGCCCATGTATATTATGGGGATAGGAAGAGTTGGAGAGCAGCCAAGTACTGTCTAATATTATAGCCACGCCCCCATGCATGCTGGCCATGCCCACTGGTGGCGTGGTGTGGAAACCTCCCTCTACAAATCCTGCGTTTGCCCCTGGTATGCATGCTACAACATGTGTTTGCAATCAAAATGTCTGTTATTTACAGTATACTTTAAGTACACCCTAATAAATGTTTGTTTGTTTTTTTTTAAAAAATCATGTATAATTATAAATAACTATAATATTGACAGGTAACATTATTTGAATGCATATTTTCTGTGCGTTCTTTTGAGATTTTATACACCACATAGGTAGTGTGCGTGTCCTGCAGTAAATCTACACCCAGAGTCACCACATGTATCTTGATCTTCTGGCATTGGTGCCTAGATCGTAAGATACAAGTTCATTTTAATTTTAGACTGTATGGACACGTTATGTAAATTGTTTACTGCTTGGTCTGAGGAACAAAGAACGTACGGTCATATCGGATTTTGCATATAATTGCAGGAATCTCGTTTTACATTTATATACAAGTTTGTGCTTGTTGCATGCAGAATAATCTTATGGTTCAGTGGCTCTCCTATGACTTTGTTTACACACCTGCATCTGTACCGCTGTGCCGTACAATGAAAGAATATTTAACAATCACAAGCCCACTCCCTACAGAGCTTGCAATCTAAAGATAGCTACCGCCAACACACCAGACTTTTAACATTGAATGATGTTTTGGGGTCACTTGAGGAGCCCAGAGCACCTGGAGGAGACCCAGGATTGGGAGAAGCATGTCACCACTATAGGGATTGACAGTTTATTTATATATGGCGTAGCGCCTTGTGTACTATGTAATTATACACAATAGTATTTCAGTGTGGCCATGTTTGTTCTGGTATGCCAGTAGTTCAAGTCCAGGGGCTTTGTCCCAGAATCTGCTTCCCCCGGTGCTGGGGGGGAAGGTAAGCTGTGACGTATGAGAAACCTACCCAGGAGAGTAGTGCAATATGTCAATCTATTTAAAAAGCTCTCTCAGGCCTCGATAGAACACGACTTTCACATATATCTATAATGCACAAGGCTTTAGGCAATGTTTATATAAAATGCCACTCCAGAACCTTGTCACAGGTTCATCTCCCTTACTTAAAACCAGACAGATAGCTATAAATACATAAAATAAAGATATCTCATATAGTTTTTATAGCTAACTTACTAGCATACTGCAACTGTGCATTTATGAACGCAAAGCACTTTTTTTTGCACGGATTTCAGTTGGTTTGATTGCACGTCTGGGTTTGGGTATGACCCTTATTGGCTGCTCTCTCCCCAAGCTGTCGGAGGTTCCCTTCTTATGTGGGGTACTGAAGATCCAGTCTCCCCGGGGAAGATTCGGCCAAACTAGGAGTAAACGGGATTGCCCGAGCCTTACGGCGGAGTCCTGAAAACTCTTGCCCCTGAAGGGACCTTTTGGCTCTCGGGATCGGGGACGAAATGGGACCCCCCCTAGCTTCTGCGAAGAAGGGGACTGAAGATCCTTATCTCCCTAAGGGACCTTTTGGCTCCGGGGGATGGGGAGGAACGGAGTCCTTTCCCTTTAGGGAAGGGTCCAAAGGCCCAAGTTCCCAGCACTGTTTTTCCCAGCACTGGGAGATTTAGAGCACTAAGCCTTCAATTAAAAAACAAAAATAAAAAAATAGTCATAGCACCAAATAAACTTTAAATTATCCACTTAGACAATGAAAGCAACTGTCTGATTGGTTATAATTTGCAATTAAGCCTGTTGAGCCTTCCTTATGATTTGCACAGAATGCCACTGGCATTTGGGAGGGGCTAACAGGAAGGAAGAACACAAAGATACATTATTTAAATAGTTAATAATGCTGGAACAAATAACAAAATTAAGGGGCAGATTAAATTGGCAGCGATGTTCCGGCAGACATCAACTCGATGTCTGGCCTACACATTGCCGGTCATTACGGGAAAGAAATCTCGTGCAAGTAGAAGTGAGCGGGAATTACAGCCCGAACATCAGCGCAATGTTGGATTTTTAATGTTCAATTTAGAAGAGAAAGTAGATGGTGACAAGGCCACGTTACCCTCAAAGTTTGGAGGCTACTGTTACAAATGATAGCACTGGAACAGTTTAGAATGTGTTTGTATAACAATTTACAAGGATCTAGACCAGGAAGACGTCTTGTCTTCTGAGCGCCTAACGTCAGTCCTGTGTTCGTTTCATCCATTATTCTGTGTCCCAGGATTCCATTCTTTTTGTCTTAGCTCAATGCACATATAGACAAGCAGAGAATATTTCTGATCAGCACTTGTCCAAAAAAGGAAGAATTTGAAGCGCACAGCAGCCCCGCTCCCAGGGTAGCTCAAGCCTGTTAAAATGAATATTCCCTGCCAAACGGGCTGTATTGTTTTTGGCTGTGATTACTAAAGATCTCTCCTTAGGCAAAAATGGACAGAAAACCTCTTCAAAGGAACTGAAAGTGCTAATGACCTCCCAGACTCACCAAATCCATGGGAGGAGACCTGGAGGCTTATTTTATAACTGTGTCTAGAGGGGGAGGTATGTGTCCTCTGAAGACTTGGGAGGATGGAGATGTCTCTAGCAGATAACAAGTGTCTTAAAGGGAGAACCATAGGCTAGAACCATTAAGGGCATCAAGGTCGTCATTAAGACCTTGATCGTGGCGTTAAGTCTGATATTTTCATTTTCATTGCCGCTTATATATCACCGAAAAAAAAACACTTGCCGAGGCTGTCCAGCCGCACGCGGCCCCAGAGCTGTAAGAGTTAACTCCGCCGGGCCAGTCTCTGCGGTCCGGCGCAATGCGCGATCGGGCTTGCCGACTCCAGCGTGCGCAGTGGAACTGAACGCACAGACTACTACTAAAAAACAAAAATCTGTATTTATTTTAAAAATGGCAAAAAATAAAATTGTTAAAGATTATTGAATGTAAAATAAAATAAAATAAAAATAAATTCTGAGAATACAG
Organism: Mixophyes fleayi; assembly: GCF_038048845.1. NCBI lineage: Eukaryota > Metazoa > Chordata > Amphibia > Anura > Limnodynastidae > Mixophyes > Mixophyes fleayi. The sequence continues at coordinate 122,808,078 of NC_134410.1, read as the reverse complement.
CATTTTTTTTAAAACATTTTGATCTGCTGTCGCCATCCTGAGACCTTAGCTGATTATTGGGGTCTGAAACGGACAGGGCTTCCGTGTTTGGGGTGTGGTATAAGTGGATCAGGGCGTGGTCCATGGTGTCCGTATTTTCTGCCGTCCTTGATGAAATGGATGTGTAAAGTGAGCTTGTGAGCTGGACCTTCTTACCTCTCTGGCTGTATTACCCAGAATTGTTTCATTAATGTGTTTGTTCCCAATTGTAAATAGCATGGAATATGCTATATAAATAACTAAATAAATAATGATGATGAACAGTTGCTCATGATAACATTTATAAAATAACATTCTATATCCAATATATACAATAGATATCAATCTATATCCAATATAGAAGAACTTAATACATACTCCAGTCGCTAAACTAAATTACAAATAAGAATCCTGATTCATTAAGGATCTTAACTTGAAAAACTTCTTATTTCAGTCTCCTGGACAAAACCATGTTACAATGCAAGGGGTGCAAATTAGTATTCTGTTTTGCACATAAGTTAAATACTGACTGTTTTTTCATGTAGCACATAAATATCAACTTTAAATTTCAGTGTACAAATAAGCTATTAAGTATCTGTGTGCTACATGAAAAAACAGTCAGTATTTAACTTATCTGCAAAACAGAATACTAATTTGCAGCCCTTGCATTGTAACATGGATTTGTCCAGGAGACTGAAATAAGAAGTTTCTCAAGTTAAGATCTTTAATGAATCAGGTCCAAGATTCCCAAAGCATACTATCTCTAGCTACACACTAACTGGGTACACAGTGTTTTCAGCTGATTATCGGGCCAATCACACGATAAACAACCGTTTAGCCAATATCACATTAGTTTGTATGCTCCAATGATGAACGATTATCCTTCCAAAGCTCATCGTATCGCTTTTTATTTGATTTTTAACCCGGACTAAAAATCTTGTTCAACGATGGAACGATGTCGTTCCAATCCTGCAGTGTGTCTGCACTCAGGACCGGCAGTGTCCATAGATCTCTATGCAGTGTGTCTGCACTCAGGACCGGCAGTGTCCATAGATCTCTATGCAGTGTGTCTGCACTCAGGACCGGCAGTGTCCATAGATCTCTGTGCAGTGTGTCTGCACTCAGGACCGGCAGTGTCCATAGATCTCTATGCAGTGTGTCTGCACTCAGGACCGGCAGTGTCCATAGATCTCTATGCAGTGTGTCTGCACTCAGGACCGGCAGTGTCCATAGATCTCTATGCAGTGTGTCTGCGCTCAGGACCGGCAGTGTCCATAGATCTCTATGCAGTGTGCAGAGTCACCATCTTTTCAGCCGATGGTTATGACAAATGAAGAGCACAGATCTGAAGGTAAATCTTGTAAAACGTGTACAGTGTGTGCACAGGAATCGGCTGATCGGGATTTTTCTTTTTTTTTAATCGTTAAGAATATTGTATGGGGAGAAATTTAGTGTGTGCTCAGCTTTATTCAAAGGAAATCATCAATGGCACCAATGCTTAGCACATATTTAAAGAAATAAGGTTAACACTTTCACTGCTGGGCTGAGGGGGGTGTCACACAAAGGGTTAAGCTCAGAGATCCAGGAGCTACATAAGATTAGTTCTCCCTGTACGTTTGTATACACCAGTTATGGGCTGGTAAGGTGCACACAACATGTAGTTAATCACTTTTGGTAACCTTTACAAGACAGTGAGGAAGCAGAGAGCCATCCATGATCAAAGAGCCACCACAGCGGACAGAGGCTGCAGATCAGCACCCGGTCAACTGGTCAGTCACACCATAGGCTCGGAGTCCAGCCTGCACCGAAATAAAGGCCCGTCACCCTAACTCTCCAATCAGCCAGTTGTAAAGGTCACTGCTGTGAATAGCTCAATGTGTTTGGGACAAGAAGGAGTCAGTAAACCAACAACAAACACACCTAGCGGAGGTAGGCGTTTGATGGGCTAAGCCAATAATTAGCTGATCTATTACTCGGAGCTTTGGTTTCCACCTGGACAGTATTTTAGCAGACTGGCTGGTAAAAATGGGGCTCGTGTCAATGTTATTAGTAGGGTAAAGATAGGATGACTGGTATTTAACCTCAGGAAAGCACCTCTACTAGGAGTTAGCGGCATGGAGAGGGACTTAGTACATAAGTAAGTGACAAATACATTAGAAAAAAGATTCCAAAAGAAGCGTTATCCGATACTTCCATCCACAAGGTCTCACATTGGGCCTGGAGCCCATGAGTAGGCCCCAACCTGATGGCAACTTGCTAACTTGCAACTCAGCCTAGCTGTAAGGCCACTGGCCCTTCCCGAGAGAAAAGCCTTTGTCGACTTATATCCTAAACGATAGGTTGGCAACTTCCAACTTTCCTAACGGCTGGGTGCCTCTATCTACTTCACTATGACCGCTGGTTTCTGTCTGGCCAGTATTTTGACCAGCCTGACTAATAAAAATGGAACTCCGTGCAACTGTATTAACAGGCTGCAATCAGAACCGAGACAGGAATGCCGACTTTTTATTACCAGGATGGGGTGAAGTCCTACTAGGAGCTACCGATGTCACCAGTTCCTAGATGATTGACAGACTTTATTCTTATACAAATTGGTTTAGAGTTCAGACCATACAATGGTTGTTTCCACTGTGTGTAGCTGATGGTATATTTAGATTGTAAGGGCTGTCTTTACCTTGTTTCCTGTCATTGTATATTATTATATCATGATCTCCTCAACGTACAGCGCTACATAATATGTTGCCGCTTTATAAATAAAGAATAGTAATACTAATACTTCATTTTCTTGCTCCCCTCTGTTGCACTTTCCCTTTTCTTCATTTCCCTCTTGCACAGTTTCCTCTATCCCCCCCCCCCCCCTCCCTTTCGTTTTGGCATGACGTACTCTGAAACCTGAGTGATGAATTGCACAGACTCGCATTAATAAGGGCATCCTGGCTACCTTTCCCTTTGTTAGGTTTTTTTTTTTTGGGGGGGGGGGAGGAAAATGTTCAAACAATGTAAAAAGTCATTTCCTCTAAGCAGCTCTCGTTCCGCTACCTCGCAGCACTGACCAGAGAGGGATGGAAATCTGGAGCGGGAATCATCCGTGTGGGATAAATCTGACTCATGCATTTTTACGCAGTGAGCTTTAAATGAAGTTCTTCAGTAACAAGAAACCGTGACCCGACCAACAAAGCTAAGTAAACCCACTAGTAAAATGTGTTTGTTATTAGAATATTTTATAGCAGCAAGATTGTCAGCGTTCTACAATATCCGTATCAGGTTTGTCAGGTGAGGATACCCACAATCCTATGATGATGATACCCGTGCACCGGAACTATATCATCATTTATATAGCGCCACTAATTCTGCAGCGCTGTACAGAGAACTCACTCACATCAGTCCCTGCCCCATTGGAGCTTACAGTCTAAATTCCCTAACATACACACGCAGAGACAGACTAGGGTCAATTTGAAAACAGCCAATTAACCTACCAGTATGTTTTTGGAGTGTGGGAGGAAACAGGAACACCTGGAGGAAACCCACACAAACACAGGGAGAACATACAAACTCCTCACAGCTAAGGTCATGGTTGGGCATTCAACTCATGACCCCAGTGCTGTGAGGCAGAAGTGCTAACCACTGAGCCACCGTGCTGCCCAACTATATTAAGACTGATTTTGGCCTTAGGATGTGGAAAACTTTTGAGACACCTTTCTTCCGGTCCGTAATATCGGCACCAGGGGATGGCTGACAGATTTTTAGCCCAGGGGGAACATTTTACAGGAACAAAAATACAGGTAGCACAGTGACCCGGCACTAGGTAGCCCACTATGGGACCGGCAATAGCCCCCAGCCCCCCAGCACAGCCTGTCCCCTGAATGGCAATGCTCATATACATTTTTATAGGACAACATTGGCAATCCATGTTGCAACACTTCTGAATACACCAGAAGTTTCCATATACATCAAAAGCTAACTTCAGAGCTCATGAATAATAATGGCAGTGCCTATATACAATTATACCTGCAATGAACATATATAAGATTAAATATTAGCAGTGCCCCTAGGGTTATGTCCAGCAGTGCCACAATTTCATACTGTGTATGATGTAGACAGGAGAACAGAGGTAGATGGCACCAGATGCCAATGAGACCCAAAGAGGAAGGGGTGAGAAGTAAGAGGATTCTACTTTGTAAACAAGTGGTTACGTGAGATTCGGCTGGTCTCACTATCACATCTGCAGCCCATTCCTCCATTCTCGGATGGTGCGGCAGATGTAAGCATAGAAGCATTTTATGTGGCTATCTGAAGGAAGATAATATATCTGCCTCTAGTACCCAGAAGTACCATCTTCATTAGAGAACACCAATAATATACAACTTCATCAGACTTTAGCCAGAATATACACCCCTCAGGTAGTTCTGGACTGTGACAGTAGAGTTGACTTATTTTATCTGCAATGTGATAGTAGAGTCCTCTTATAGCTAAGTAGATTGTGAAAGTAGAGTGGGATCGTGGTTGTCGAAGACTATGACAGTAGAGTAGTCTTGTGGATATCGGGATTGCGACAGTAGAGCTTACTCATGGTAACCTGGACTGCGACACTAGAGTGGGCTGATGGTTATCTGGGCTTCAAGTGGGTGGGTTTATAGTTGACAGTAGACAGAGATCCTCAGCTGATTGTTAGTCACTTGGCCTGTGTCAGGTAGTTTGGGTTCCAGTGTTGGCCACACACGCACCGATCTTTAAAGAAAAGTAATTTAATTGGCCCAACAACACAACATGTGTTGTCCTAAAATCATCCACATACCTGATAATAATCCAATTGACTCATTATCGAATGTGTTTATGTGGTTAGAAGAACATTGGCCTGTGTAAGTTTCCTTTAACACCAGGAGAGATCAGGTATCAAACGGCTGGATTTAGTCCAATTTGTCCATTTACGAGTGTGGCTATGTTGGACTCTGGCCTGGGCTGTTACAATTAATAAACTGGCTGCAATGTTGTTAATGGTTCTATTGATATTCATGCTAGAGCCACTGAATAGACCTATGGAGCCCCAATGTTTTCCGGGACACAATACTGTACATGTTAGACACCATCTCCCTGTCCTTTGTGACTAATGATATGGGTCTGCTTTAAATCTCACATCCTCAGGCTCCAATTCTCACTAAACAGAGAATAAAGGATTAAAAGCTGCATGCTGCCTGTCCCTGGCTTGTTTATAGTCGTAACAATCTGGTTTGAATCAAAGATAAAACATCTACAGTATCACAAGTTAACTTCTTCTCAGCCGACATGGACAATAGAGAGAGATCTTCTCATTCGTGTCCTTGGTGTTTTTTTCTTCTGTACAGCAGAGGCTATGAAACGTCTGATCTAGATGCTGGTTAAAACCATTACGTGGGTGCAGGAATCTGCTTGCCTGTTGTAGAAATAACAGCTGTATTTAGATTTGTGCTAAAATACTTGTAAAATGTTTTGGTTTAAAACTGGCCAAGGTAGTGGGTGCTTTGTCCAAAAATAAAGGTTAAGTTCAACCTACAGCTACTTATCCGCCTGTTTAAAGGAGGTGGGAACTTAGTGAAGGAGAGGAAATGAAAAGCATTCCCCCTGCCCAATCATAGAAGGCGAGACTAACATAAAGCATCTTTCCCAAATACATGACAAAACCGACCTACAGCTACCCCTGTGCCAGATTATAAATGGTAGGAGGGACCGAGAGATCTCACCTGTCCTGTGAGAAGGACATACATCCTCTTCTTTGACGAATATGCAAGTTAGATTCTTAGAGTATCTGCTCTGCCCATTACATGAGGTGAGATCTACCTAGCACATGTAATAGATCCTATTGCTGGAGGTCAACCTAACTGAGAGCATCTAATCTGCCCTATTCTACTATGTGAGCCTAGGAAATTAATCTAAAGAATCAAATATGTCCTATTACAGGAGGTAAGACTAATGGGGCATCTAATTTACCCTACTACAGAAGGTGCGCCTAACCTAGAACATCTAATTCAATCTACAACAGGAGTCTAACCTAGAACATCTAATTTAATCTACTACAGGAATCTAACCTAGAACATCTAATTTAATCTACTACAGGAGTCTAACCTAGAACATCTAATTTAATCTACTACAGGAATCTAACCTAGAACATCTAATTCAATCTACAACAGGAGTCTAACCTAGAACATCTAATTCAATATACTACAGGAGTCTAACCTAGAACATCTAATTTAATCTACTACAGGAATCTAACCTAGAACATCTAATTTACCCTACTACAGGAGTCTAACCTAGAACATCTAATTTAATCTACTACAGGAATCTAACCTAGAACATCTAATTCAATCTACAACAGGAGTCTAACCTAGAACATCTAATTCAATCTACTACAGGAGTCTAACCTAGAACATCTAATTTAATCTACTACAGGAATCTAACCTAGAACATCTAATTCAATCTACTACAGGAGTCTAACCTAGAACATCTAATTTAATCTACTGCAGGAGTCTAACCTAGAACATCTAATTTACCCTACTACAGGAAGTGACACTAACCTAGAACATCTAATTTAATCTACTACAGGAGTCTAACCTAGAAGATCTAATTTAATCTACTACAGGAGTCTAACCTAGAAGATCTAATTTAATCTACTACAGGAGTCTAACCTAGAACATCTAATTTAATCTACTACAGGAGTCTAACCTAGAACATCTAATTTAATATACTACAGGAGTCTAACCTAGAACATCTAATTTAATATACTACAGGAGTCTAACCTAGAACATCTTATTTACCCTACTACAGGAGTCTAACCTAGACGATCTAATTTAATCTACTACAGGAGTCTAACCTAGAAGATCTAATTTAATCTACTACAGGAGTCTAACCTAGAACATCTAATTTAATATACTACAGGAGTCTAACCTAGAACATCTAATTTAATCTACTGCAGGAGTCTAACCTAGAACATCTTATTTACCCTACTACAGGAAGTGACACTAACATAGAACATCTAATTTAATCTACTACAGGAGTCTAACCTAGAACATCTAATTTAATCTACTACAGGAGTCTAACCTAGAACATCTAATTTAATCTACTACAGGAGTCTAACCTAGAGCATCTAATTTAATCTACTACAGGAGTCTAACCTAGAACATCTAATTTACCCTACTACAGGAAGTGACACTAACCTAGACCATTTAATCTCTATTACAGGTGAGAGTGACCTAAAGCGTTTCACTTGACCTATTACAGAAGGTGAGAGTGGCCCACAAGGTCTAATCTCACCTATTATAATGGGAAACTAACGTAGAGCATCTAATTTACCCTATTATGACAGGTGACACTACCTAGAGCATTCTAATTTATCCTTTTACAATAGACGACGCTGACATGTCTGATCACAAGAGACAACACTGACAATTACAGAAGAATATACCGACCTAGAGCTTCTTACATTTCAAACACAAAGTCATTATGTGATACTTTGCTTTGTAAATGGTGTGGGGTATTGTATTACTGACAATACAGTAAAAGAAGAACATAAGAATTATATAAAAAAAAAAAACGTAAAATAGCTTTGCATGGAATTCACTAAGCTAAGAGAAAATACAACATTTTACTTAATTTTGATCAGTGTTATCCTGATTGGCTGGTCCCTATAGTCCAGTGCTACTTCTTCTTTCTCCTACGACTGCTTTCCTGATTGAATAATAGGAATTCCTCATAGGAATTTTCATAGGAGAGGAGCATTGAAACCATTGCCCTTAGTTTGGCAAAGGCTCGTCTTAGTAGGAGAGATGATCGCAGAGCTGGACTGTTGGAGACCTTAGGGGTGTAGGTAAGTCAAATTTTGTGCTTTATATTTTGTTTGTGACCTCCACCAACATTGTTAGCTTTGAGTGGAGTTATTAAAAGTGCTCCTCAACGTTCAAAGAGGTGGCACGTCTCAAAAAAGTGTATGTGGTTTTCTAGTGCTTGTAACGGGAAGACTAGTAGCGACTGGGATGGAGAGGGGCATGCTGCTTTTTGTAGCCCACCATAGAGGCATCAGTCCTGCGCTGGCCAGTCTGGGGCTGGTTTTCACTATAGCAGAGGGTCACAACACTCAGGACCGTCTTTTCCACTGGGCATGATGGGCAGGTGCCCCGGAGGCCCAACGGGCAAGGGGGCCCTATAGGTAGGGCTCTTAATTAGAATAAATAATCCTGCAAAAAAAACTAAAAACTTACTTTTTGCGGTCAGGTCTGGTGGCAATCCGGCTCCCTCCCTGTTCCCCTCCTCTGTGCCGCGCTCGCACTGAATGTTGGGAGTGACGTCATCATGAAGCCACGACACGAGAACCAACGGAGAAGCAATTGTATGTATGTAGGTAGGGGCCCCGATGCACTGCTTTGCCTGGGGGCCCATAATGTTGTTGAGATGGCCCTGACCACACTCTTTTACACTTACACAAAAAGACGCACAATACTTGACCAAAAAATTTCTTTGCAGAGGACCTGTTTTTCCCCAGACACACCTCCCATCCTTTGGGAATCCGGCATTGACAGGGAGCGCGACCACGTCACCATAGGGACTTGATCACGTCACTATGGAGGTGTGCTAGGCTACTCCGTACTCTCCTCCCCTCCAGACACCATTCCTTGATGTCCCCACAAGTGCGCGCGGCACCCATTTATTTCATTATAGGGTGGCGAATAGACAGAAAAAATACTTTATTGGTGCAAAATAATAACTTTTTTTTTTGTCTGACGGGGTAGGTAGATATAAGGTAAGTGAGCTTCTGTTTCCCCGCATGCGCTAGACACTAGATCTCCAGAGCGATGAGTAACTTCCGCCGCGGCTCAGTTACCATGGTGATCACATAACGTTAAATTATGCGCTTTTTTTTTTTTATCGCTGCAATAAAAAAATGATACTTATCACCATGATAACTGTAATGTTAGTAAATAAGCCCCCGATTCTTTGCCTTGGTACCCAAGAATATTTTATTTATTTCCCCCCCCCACAAATATTTCCAGTGATGTATATGTAACATTTTTTACTTTTTTTTTTTTGCCAAAGTTGTCCCATTTATACCTTCACTCCGTGAAGTGAATGTATACAGTTAGTTTTGGGGGGTTCTCTTTGTCCTCACGGTTTGAAGTCTGCATTTCAGAAGACGTTTTACAATGCCGGCCTCTGTATTCACTTCAGCGGCAATTTCCATGATGCAGTTTGGCCAATACCATTGAAGCATAATGACAGACCCCCTAAGTCTCGTGTTATTGATCCCTTTTATCCCATTATCTTCCTCTCTCTTTCTCTCTCTCTCTGGCTCGTTCATACGCCCTCGTTTTACCCTCTCCCATCTCTCCATCACCAGCCCCCCCCCCCTCCCTCCTCGCCGAACGTCTCCCCACTTTGCCTTCTCTTTAACAGAATCTAAAGCAGCTTAAATGAGGCACTTAAACTCCGGTGTTTAAATCCCTCTTATTATCTTAACCATTTAAGAGTGAAATCTCCATGTAATTTCAATTTAAACTCATTACTACCAGCTGCATTTAGTAACCCCTCCGCCCTCCGCAGCAATAAGGAGATGCGATTTTATAGAGCGCTGTTAAAGCCATCTGCACAGCGTAGCCGGAGTCACAAGACACATTTACACACGCGCCACTGACATAACTCACAAGTGCCTTTTATTTGAACACATTTTTTTTAAAATGTTCCCTTAATGGAGAGAAGCGATGTACAGATAATGAATCCTTTAGTATTCAGCGGACACTTTTGCTGGCTGAGCAAATAATACGGTTTGACAATAGGCCGTCGAATTGACATGGATATAATTTGCGGTAATTTCCTACTCGTTTTTTTGCCTAGGCTTTAATGACAGGGATTTGACAGAGCGGGATTTAAGGCTTGTCAGGGGAAGTGAGAGAATTTAGCCTGAGCCGCTGCACAAGTTGGCTTTAACTAGCCATGGCAAGCGCGGGGCGAGGGGAGGGGCAGCCAATCTACCTTCAGCCGCAGATGAGCGTTTTCTGTCAAAAAAAAAAAAAGTATATATTTCCACAGGAGAGCCGGGCTCGTCATTAAGTCTCCATTGATAACCAATGACATGCTGTTATTAGCTCATATTTCTCTCAGTGATACCTCAGCTGAGGGCCGTGTCTGTGAGCCGCTCAATTTAAAGATAATAAAGATTATGTTTAAGTCAAGTAAATTGGCTCTCGCTGCTCTCATTTTGCACCTTTAATATACATGACATTGCTTGATTCCCTGACATTCATGCACTTGAATAAGCATATCTCTTATTTTGTGTCTGTTTATGCAGGTCTGAAGTGTTTTCTTCCACCAACCTGTAGGAATATCACATGTCATCACAGGACAAAATGGCCGACCAACAGGATATTTCTACGTAGTGCAAGATATGCAATATGAGAAACTCATCAAAGCTTAAAATGGCAGACTGGTAGTAGGAATTAGCAATGTTTTAGCAAAGGATTGAAATCACTTTAGGCCTTTAAAAAAAGGCATTGATGTAGGGATATATCTATATCTATCTATATATCTATCTATGTATATATATATAATGGGGTACCTTTTGCAGTATAAGCACATTTTATAATTATCAAGTATATTAATATGCACAGATAAGCTAATGTAATAATCACGTTGGATGTGTGAACATCATTGCATATGAAGGTGATTTTGACACTACAATCATTTTGCATCCGTGTGACAGGAGCTTCACATAACTACTCTGTGCTTCTTCTTCCACTAATACTGTCCTCACTAATACGTCACTCATTTCCTGATATACTCTGTGCTGCTGGGAGACCCTGCTCCTTCCACTATATAGCTCACAGTCTGTGGCTTCCTGCTGCCTCCATTCCCCTCCTCACATCATGTCACTGCCCCTGTCACATGCAACCCTGTCCTCACTAACACATCACTCATCTCCTGATTTACTCTGTGCTGCTGGGAGACCCTGCTCCTCCCACTATATCACTCTCAGTCTCTGGCTTCTTGCTGCCTCCATTCCCCTCCTGACATCATGTCACTGCCCCTGTCACATGCAGCCCTGTCCTCACTAACACATCACTCATCTCCTGATATACTCTGTGCTGCTGGGGACCCTGCTCCTTCCACTATATAACTCTCAGTTTGTGGCTTCCTGCTGCCTCCATTCCCCTCCTCACCTCATGTTACTGCCCCTGTCACATGCCGCCCTGTCCTCACTAACACATCACTCATCTCCTGATATACTCTGTGCTGCTGGGAGACCCTGCTCCTTCCACTATATAACTCTCAGTATGTGGCTTCCTGCTGCCTCCATTCCCCTCCTCACATCATGTCACTGCCCCTGTCACATGCAGCCCTGTCCTCACTAACACATCACTCATCTCCTGATTTACTCTGTGCTGCTGGGAGACCCTGCTCCTCCCACTATATAACTCTCAGTCTCTGGCTTCTTGCTGCCTCCATTCCCCTCCTGACATCATGTCACTGCCCCTGTCACATGCCGCCCTGTCCTCACTAACACATCACTCATATACTGATATACTCTGTGCTGCTGGGGGACCCTGCTCCTTCCACTATATAACTTTCAGTCTGTGGCTTCCTGCTGCCTCCATTCCCCTCCTCGCATCATGTCACTGCCCCTGTCACATGCAGCCCTGTCCTCACTAACACATCACTCATCTCCTGATATACTCTGTGCTGCTGGGGACCCTGCTCCTTCCACTATATAACTCTCAGTCTGTGTCTTCCTCCTGCCTCCATTCCCCTCCTCACATCATGTCACTGCCCCTGTCACATGCAGCCCTGTCCTCACTAACACATCACTCATCTCCTGATATACTCTGTGCTGCTGGGGGACCCTGCTCCTTCCACTATATAACTCTCAGTCTGTGGCTTCCTGCTGCCTCCATTCCCCTCCTCACATCATGTCACTGCCCCTGTCACATGCAGCCCTGTCCTCACTAACACATCACTCATCTCCTGATATACTCTGTGCTGCTGGGGGACCCTGCTCCTTCCACTATATAACTCTCAGTCTGTGGCTTCCTGCTGCCTCCATTCCCCTCCTCACATCATGTCACTGCCCCTGTCACATGCAGCCCTGTCCTCACTGACACAATCACACTAACAGAGAGATCACTCCATTCCACAACAACAGCGTAGGCTCTTGAAATACTCTGTGTTGCTGTCAACATTTTGACCATCTGATTGGCTACAGATTGTTCTAGCCCCGCCTCCGTCAAAACTGGGGACATCCTGATGTCTTGCCTTGCAGAATAATGAGGGTCATAGTATGGGATTTTTGGGAGAAAATGGAAAAATGTAATTAATGATGCAATTAAGGCTTTTGAGGTGACATTTGCAGACGTGCACGTTTCAGTCACTAACTGCTCCAAAATTTGCAAATGTCACTACAGCTTTTGTAAAATTGTGCATTAAAAATTTTTTTTTACCCACCATATGTTTTTTTTAGCTCTGCACATGATCCCCGGAGGTGCTGTCACCAAAGTACCCCAATTCATTTTGGACGACATGAAGTAACACATCTATGTCTTAGCCGTTACTTTTGCGAGTGGTGCTTCCATCCAGCGCTGCGTCTTAAATGCACTTACATAATTTGTCTGATAAGTGTCTGCGTATTTGTGGGGTCACTGATCAGGGACAAGAGCTCTGTATGTATTTTTTCCCCACTTCTGCTGGTTCCAGCCTCTCTGCGCTGACAGATTAATTCACTTCTTACCCCCCCCTCCCATCATAAAAGTAATACAATGTAACACAAGCTCACGCCGTAAAACGCTGCCTTTAATCTCGCACTCCACTTTATGTCTCAACCACTCAAGTCACAAGTGGAACAGTTCAGTGCAATTAGTGACCCTAGAAGCTGTTAAAGCAACATCACTTTCCCCAAAAAAACAAGAGAGCGAGACAGCGGCTGCTGAAATAAAAATAAATTAGAAGTATCTCTATATAAGAGAGTGGAAGGTAAAAGCTTTTTGGCGGAGAGAGGGGCTCTGCTGGGGTGATGCATGCAGAAAGCTGTCTATTCCTTACAGTGTTGGGCTTTTATATATAGACTTTTGTATAAACCTTTATCCAATAGATTATTATACTTCTATGCAAACTGAATGCTTCACGTAGAGAATGTCCACAACAGTGAGGGGCAACGTGAAAGGGGTAGAAGGACACATTTGAGGCCCTCTAGCTTCCAAAGGGGCCGCACAGAGGAATGAAGGAGAACGCAGTGTGCTCACTCCACTTCCGTGTGCCGTGTGAGCTACCTGCATAGCCCAGGCGTTATGTGAAGCGGACGTCGGCTGCTCCTGTTCCGAAAAGGCTGGGGGGCACAGGTGAAGGCTCGGCATTTTAATGTCATGGGGGTGGCACAGCTGGTCCGCAAGTACAAAAGATGGGCCGTGTGCCGCATGACATTAAAATTACGTTGATGTAAAAATATTCATGGCGTCAGACGGTGTTGTCAATTGAACGGTGTTCAAGACGGTGTTGTCGTATGAAAGTGTAACGCAAAGCATTTAAGCCATGGGTGCAATTGCTATAGGGGGGTGGAAGGGAGTCTGGGGGCTCTCCAAGGCAGCCTCTCTGCGCTTTTCAGAGCAGAGCGGTGGTCCCAGGAGCTTATAGCTGCATCGCCGAGCATATTTCTGCCCCTGTGCACAAAAGCAACTTGTTTGAGCTCCATACACATACCCAGATGCGCAGTGTTCTCCCCCTGTGGCCCACCGTGTCTGACCCATGGACGTACCTGCAGAAGAGACAAACGGGGAGATATAGGCGCATGATGCAAGATTGCATCTTCAAGCTGCATTTACTTCTAACCCCAAACGAGGACGATTGTGTGCAACTTCAAGCATTGTGTACCTCAACGATTTCTGTTCTACTGTGAAAGTAAATACATTTTCTAAATGACTCCTTCCTACTTCTAGCAGAACAGACATTTCCTGAATGACGAAAACAAAACTAAAGTATAAAATATGTTTTAAGTAACCCATTTATCAGAAACAGAGCCAAAGTCTACAGAATATTTTATGCAGGGCTTAAGCAAGTATGTGGGGTGATCAGACAGATCATGAGGGAAAAGGGGTATCAAGAATTGACCGTACTTTGAAGGACACATGCATAATGAAGTTGGCAGAGGTTTTTGAGTAACCCATCACGACTGGAAAAGAGGTCACCTAGGACATTGACTGGAAGAGAGAAGAGGAACGCTTCAACCATGGCCACAGCAGAGGGACTGGAGATGAGGTCTTTGAAACATACTTACACCAAATCTGGAGAAGAAGCCTTAGAGGAATACCATGAATGCAGAAGAAGTTTTAGAGGGCACTTCCACCATTACTAGAGTGGAGGGACTGGAGAAGAATTCTTAGAGAGCACTTCCACCATGACCAGAGTGGAGGGAATGGAGAAGAAGACTTAGAGGGCACTTCCACCATGACCAGAGCGGAGGGACTGGAGAAGAAATCTTAGAGGGCACTTCCACTATGACCAGAGCGGAAGGACTGGAGAAGAAGTCTTAGAGGGCACTTCCCCCATGACCAGAGCGGAGGGACTGGAGAAGAAGTCTTAGAGGGCACTTCCACCATGACCAGAGCGGAAGGACTGGAGAAGAAGTCTTAGAGGGCACTTCCCCCATGACCAGAGCGGAGGGACTGGAGAAGAAGTCTTAGAGGGCACTTCCACCATGACCAGAGTGAAGGGACTGGAGAAGAAATCTTAGAGGACACCTACCACCACGACCAGAGTGGAGGGACTGGAGAAGAAGTCTTAGAGGGCACAATCACCATGACCAGAGCGGAGGGACTGGAGAAGAAGTCTTAGAGGGCACTTCCACCATGACCAGAGCGGAGGGACTGGAGAAGAAGTCTTAGAGGGCACTTCCACCATGACCAGAGTGGAGGGACTGGAGAAGAAGTCTTAGAGGGCACTATCTCCATGACCAGAGTGGAGGGACTGGAGAAGAAGTCTTAGAGGGCACTTCCACCATGACCAGAGCAGAGGAACTGGAGAAGAAGTCTTAGAGGGCACTTCCACCATAACCAGAGCGGAAGGACTGGAGAAGAAGTCTTAGAGGGCACTTCCCCCATGAAAAGAGCGGAGGGACTGGAGAAGAAGTCTTAGAGGGCACTTCCACCATGACCAGAGCGGAAGGACTGGAGAAGAAGTCTTAGAGGGCACTTCCCCCATGACCAGAGCGGAGGGACTGGAGAAGAAGTCTTAGAGGGCACTTCCACCATGACCAGAGTGGAAGGACTGGAGAAGAAGTCTTAGAGGGCACTTCCCCCATGACCAGAGCGGAGGGACTGGAGAAGAAGTCTTAGAGGGCACTTCCACCATGACCAGAGTGAAGGGACTGGAGAAGAAATCTTAGAGGACACCTACCACCACGACCAGAGTGGAGGGACTGGAGAAGAAGTCTTAGAGGGCACTTCCACCATGACCAGAGCGGAGGGACTGGAGAAGAAGTCTTAGAGAGAACTTCCACCATGACCAGAGTGGAGGGACTGGAGAAGTAGTCTTAGAGGGCACTTCCACCATGACCAGAGCGGAGGGACTGGAGAAGAAGTCTTAGAGGGCACTATCTCCATGACCAGAGTGGAGGGACTGGAGAAGAAGTCTTAGAAGGCACTTCCACCATGACCAGAGCGGAGGGACTGGAGAAGAAGTCTTAGAGAGCACTTCCACCATGACCAGAGTGGAGGGACTGGAGAAGAAGTCTTAGAGAGCACTTCCACCATGAGCAGAGTGGAGGGACTGGAGAAGAAGTCTTAGAGGGCACTTCCACCATGACCAGAGCGGAGGGACTGGAGAAGAAGTCTTAGAGAGCACTTCCACCATGACCAGAGTGGAGGGACTGGAGAAGAAGTCTTAGAGGGCACTTCCACCATGACCAGAGCGGAGGAACTGGAGAAGAAGTCTTAGAGGGCACTTCCACCATGACCAGAGTGGAGGGACTGGAGAAGAAGTCTTAGAAGGCACTTCCACCATGACCAGAGCGGAGGGACTGGAGAAGAAGTCTTAGTGGGCACTTACACCATGACCAGAGCGGAGGGACTGGAGAAGAATTCTTAGAGGGCACTTACACCACGACCAGAGTGGAGGGTCTGGAGAAGAAGACTTAGAGGGCACTTCCACCATGACCACACCGGAGGGACTGGATAAGAAGTCTTAGAGGGCACTTCTACCATAAACAGAAAAACACTTTTTGACAACTGTCTACTTTGTAACCAAGACAAAGAGTTTTGATGGACACAATTAGCAGAGGAGAGGTATTTATGGAACACTTACTAGAGTAAAGATGTTTAACTAATAGTATCATATTGAGCAGAGCAGAGATCTTTTAGCCATTCAACTATGACTGGTGCTGATGTTTTCTAAGTATACCGCCAACCGTAACCAGATTTAAGGTTACTAAGGACATTTACAACAAGTTCAGAACACGTCTAAGGTATTCTTATTTCTTAACAGCTGAGAAGCGGTGGAGGCCCGTAAGGACTCTAATTTTGTGTTTCAGTTACTTTTTGTTTACTAAGAGCAGCTGGAATGTAAACCAGTGTGCTTTTTTTCTGATTAGTGAACTTTTTTTGCAGCCCAATCAAAGTTGCGATCACAACTGGAGTGAGCTGCGTGTGGGGGAAGCAAAGCAGATCATGTTCCAAATTGGCCGAGGCTGGACTCTGACCAGCAATAAGCCATTTAACTAACGCAAACACGAGTATGCAATCCTTAAATGAGCTTTTTCAAGGCTTATTCAGCATGAAATAGCAAATTAGGTTGTTTTTGGCACACCGGGTTTCTGAAAACTTGGCTTCTGGGTAGACATCCAGCAGAGGGACTGCGCGATTGATGTTAGTACTTTGCTCGTACTCCTAGGTCACCACCAGAATGCACAGAAATATACGTGGTTAAATAGTCATTTATTAGGAGGAAAGAATGAATGGTTTATTCTTCTTGCCACAAATAACTCACGTACGGGCAATTATTTTCCTCACACTGCAATGTCAGGAATATAAAGATTAGAGATGGTCAATCTGACTTGTCTTGGAGACGGCTCTGCGCTTCACTCGGGATAATTTAGAACAACATGGCTGACTGATGACATCAGTGGAGGCTTTGATCGCAGTGTGGTTGTGGGTTTTGCTTGGAAGAGAGGACCAGTAATTAGTGAGTATGAAGGAAGAAAGGGATTGTGGGTGAGGAAATAGAGGGATTACGTATTTCTTCCGGCTTAGTGAGTGGTGCTGGTCCAGGTCTTTTGGGAGATACTGATCTAAATTCCCTGTAAACATTAGGAGAGTCAAGGAGAGAATGACTGGGCAGCTGTGAGGATACTGGCTGACCTATTAACCCAACCTGACGAGGCAAAGTGTTAACTAATTGGTTTTGATGTGTGGCCAGTGCCTCAGTATAAGGCTAAGTGCTCATGTACACAGTATGCTAATGAGAGTCAAAGCTGTAGCCAAATTATCCTGTCTTGTGTCTCGCTTTTGATGATCTCCATTGAGCAGATATACTTTAGACACAACGCCAACAAAGCTACTTGCCAGTCACATATGAGGATGCTCTCTAACTCTCAGTGAGTGTAGATGTCGGCAACCTGTGCCTCTCCATCCAGTGGGCTCCGGCCGCTACGGCTTTCGAGGAGGGGTGGCCAGACGAAGCCGATCCAACTTCCCGAGGACCCAACTCTACTCTTCTGAGTATGAGTACAAGCCAGCGCATGAGCAGGGAATTCCTGCCAGAACAGCAGAGCGCGGGCAACCGGGAGGGCGGACCACCTGGCTCTCTCCCAAATTTTGCTATGAGGTCAATCACTGCATCTTCCAGCCTTGGATGTGCCTACAGTGAGGCAACCTGACACATCTGTCCAAGGCACAAGTTGTTTTTTTTTTAAAAATGCAAATTTTCTTGTAGCTAATTAATAAATTGTTGGTATTAACTGTTTGGCCGAAGTAATAATGCTTTAAAATTACAATATTTGCCTTTTAAGTATACTACACAACTCATATAAAAATGTTTATAGTAGTTTGTAGAAAGGTCCCCTTCCCGGTTAATGGATGGCTAGTAAAGAAGTTTTAGACATAGTTGGCTTCAAATCACAGTGTCTATGGGTCCAAAATGACCTCCGTGCACCATCTACATCTGAGGAGCCACCAAGTCAGCCGGTGACTGATGGTGGACGCAGTTGGAAGGTGACTGCTTCCGACTGTGTGTGCGTTAATCGTCCATCTGTGCTATTGCTGACCCATTAAATGCGGCTGTTCAGCCCACTCTGCGATCCGATCACTCGACAGTCAGGCGGAGAGGTCAGATCTGCAAGTGTATGGCCAGTTTAAATTATAGGAAGGGGTGCTATTAAAGTTTCCAACCCAGGCAGCAGAATGCCTAAGTACATCCCAACCTCCAGCTGTCCACAAGGATTGTAGTAGGGTTTGTGCACAATTGCTGGAGAACCGCAGATTGGGGCAACTTTTATTAATCAACAGAGTTTTGCCCCGTTAGATATTTGGTAATCACTTATTGAAAAATCATCCCGGGACAGTGCTTCGGATAGGAGGCTGTCCTGGCCATAATTTCACTTACCTTAAAAGTCCTGTTGTCTGTCTCTTCTCTCCGGTTGCTATGGCAAAGTAGCTTCACGCATGCGCAAAGCCGCTTAACCATAATGACCGGAGCGGATGGCAGGTAATCTGCGGTGAGGGATCTGAAGATCACTCTACCGCAATGCTCTCCCCATAGGATTCAACGGCTAGCGCCAGGTGGTCATTAGCAAGTTCCGAAATTCTAAGCTTTTCAGAACTTGATCAAATTGCCCAGACCGCAGTCCCTGTTGACTATTATGGGAACTGCGGTCAATGCAGTAATTTGTCTAATGCAGGGGATATCTCCGATATCACCTGCGTTAGGCTTTTCTTAAAACTTAATTTTACTTAAATATGCCTAAACCATGGGGAGAAAACAGGTTCAGCATGATTTAGGGCGTCGTAGATAGGACACATGGTCTGACGCTGTTAGCTGCAGATGTTTCTAGTCTTGAGGACCTGGCATCCAATCCACATAGATTTGATAGTTCAATATGTAGTTCACATCATCACCATTTATTTATATAGCGCCACTAATTCTGCAGCGCTGTACAGAGAACTCAGTCACATCAGTCCCTGCCCCATCGGAGCTTACAGTCTATATCCGCTAACATACACACAGACAGAGAGAGAGACTAGGGTTAATTTTGCTAGCAACCAATTAACCTACCAGTATGTTTTTGGAATGTAGGAGGAAACCGGAGCACCCGGAGGAAACCCACGCAAACACAGGGAGAACATACAAACTTTACACATATAAGGTCATAACCTCTATACATTCAACATAAAATATCTCTGACATCTTATTTATCTCCATAATCCACGCTTTTGGTTGTAAACAATGTCCAGAGGTGTCCTTGCCTGAGCTATAAATAACCTAATACGGCAGTCCCCGTTAGCAGGGAAACCAGATTTAAAAGCCAATATGAGGACAGGTCATGGGGTTATATTTTAAGGAAGTGTTTATTTAGCTGCAGAAACTCCACCGGAAGCCAGGTCACATTATCTAATGCAAGAGCTGGATTTTCTTCCTGGGGAGACAGCATTATTAAACCCCACCCTGGTTTTACTTATAGACGAAGCTAGCCAGCTTCATTGATGACGCAAATGTTATTTTTCATCATTTTAATCACTGTTCCCCCTCGACTGCTATTGCCTAATCCAGTGATGGCTGACCTGTGACACTCCAGGTGTTGTGAAACTACAAGTCCCAGCATGCTCTGCCAGCTATCAGCTAGTTATCTACTGGCAAAGCATGCTGGGGCTTGTAGTTTCACAACACCTGGAGTGTCACAGGTTAGCCATCACTAATCACATCACAAGGCCTAACTCTGCTGTGGTAGCGTGAATTGATTGATCACACATTAAAGGGGAATTGCCCTAAGCAGAGAGATGAGATATTTTACTGGATGGGTAGATTATAGTATAGGGGGGAACCAATTTGGCTAATAAATAAAAACAGAATTTTCCCAATTCAATGAACAACTGACTAGCAGTGTTTTTGCACTTGGCACAACCAAAGAAGTGTGTTAGGGATTTATTTTTTTCACAGCAAATTAGCCATCGGGGGGCGCTGTCTACAACTTGGATATATTTCATAGCTCCTGTTTATGAATGAAAATATGATGAAAAGTAAGTTAGTCTGTGGCGTATGCATTATCACAGTGTCTTGTGTCAATCACCTAGCCTTTTAGACAGAGAGAAATAATGAAAAATGTGAGAAAATAATTTTACTATTTTGTCATTCTAGCCAAAACCAGTCGCCTATCGTAATATTTTCAGCATTAAATGTACAGACTTACACATCCCTGTGTTTTTATTCCTGTACGGTGCTGCAAGACTTTTGTGACACCCTAAAAATAATAATAATATTCCATTCAGACTGATTTTTGAATCAACAAGACTGACGCAACGAGAGCGGTGCGGCAGGGAACAGGTTAATCCCGCAACAAGTAAATAGCCCACATTGCATATAAATGGATTACCTCAATAAACATTAACTGTGGATCACCATTAAACATCCCTCTGTTGTACAGAAGGGGAAGCCAGAGATACTGCGCAGTCACAAGATTAAACAGACACCCAAGGACGTTCTTGTCAGATGTAGAGCAGGTTTGTTATTGGTGCTACACCTCTGGTTCTCAGGACTTCATAAGAAAAATCTAATTTCCTCTAGAAATCTTTTAATAAAACATATTGTGCTCAGAGAACCTGATTTATTTGCATATTTCTAGTGAGCGGGAGCGGGTCGTTCTGCAAATGGCCGCGGACAGCAATAGAACACTGCCACCTAGTTCTTGCTTTGACCTGCACAACAAACACATTTACATTGATAATTTGTCAGAAATAATAGTGAGTTGTTTTTCCTAAAAAAAAAAAGGACTCTATGGGGTTTGAAAGTTGACACAAAGGAGGATTAATGGAACTCCTCAGTCAGGGCTGTCTTTCCCATTGGGCACGTTGGCAACTGCCCAGGGGCCCCACGGACATAGGGGGGGACCAGAAGAATGATGAAGGGGCAAATAGGAGAATAATGGACGGCACAGTATCTCATATTTGCCGACCTTTAGAAACTGAATTCCAGGAGATCCCGGGCATGGGGGCGTGGTTGGAGGGTGGGAGGGGCGGGGCGCGGCGAATCGCATCATTTTGGCCCCCGCGACAAAGACGCCAAAATGAGGGTGGGGGCCAAAATGACGCGACTCAGCGTAAAACGCGTCATTTTGAGGAGCAAGTTGCCGTTTGCGAGATACTTGCCTGCTCTCCCGGGAGTCCGGGAGACCTAGCCGAATATCGGGAGTCTACTGGACATTCCGGGAGAGTTGGCAAGTATGCAGTATCTGATACAGGGGCAGGGGGAGACAAGAAGCATGATGAAGGGGGGCAAACAGAAAAAAAACATTTATCATCATCATCATCATCATTTATTTATATAGCGCCAGCAAATTCCATAGCGCTTTACAATTGGGAACAAACATTAATAAGACAATACTGAGTATTACATACAGAGAGAGGTAAGAGAACCCTGCTCGCAAGCTTACAATCTATAGATGTGGATTAATCTCTGTAGTACAGCATTGTTTTTTTAACGTTTAAACACTGACTTTTTAAGCAGGTAACAATAAATATAAACTTAATTTACATTTTTGTCACTGTGAGTGGTTGCGTTGGTAGGGGCCCCAGTGCACTGCTTTGCCCGGGGGCCCCATAATGTTGTTAAGACGGCCCTGTCCTCAGTTCTACTACACACTTATAAACGCTAAAAATTTGCGTCCGCTTCTGCGAGAGCATAGCTTCAAAGCCATCACTTGTGGCATGCACAGAAATGTCACACGAAAACCGTGATAGCCTCCAGTGGAATTCTGGGCAACGGCGTTAATACCTAGCACATAATCCTCACCTTGCCTTGCATCCACTCTACCGTGTATCACTTTATTAACAATTCTGCGTGTAAGTCACACCCAGAGATCTATACAGCAGCCGAATGTGTTTAAACGTCCTTTTCCCCGTACAGATTACGTAGCGTTTTAGCTTTAATTTTTGCAGAGAACTTGATTGATTAATCCTTAAATAAATAACTTTATTAAGCCCACATCACCCTCACTCTTAAATAATGATAATGGAAAAAAGGGTTTTTCCGGCAGTCAGGAGAACTGAAGTATTTAAAAAATGCAAGACTTTCCACCAATTATGCCGGTGTCTTAATAATTTGTATTTAATAAGTGTGTATAACACTTTTAAATTAAGTGCTTAATGATTGCCTGATTAAATATGTAATCAAAATGCAAATTGCGTTATGTATCTCCTTGTCAACCGTTTCGGTGCTGGAGGCTCATGAATGGCCGCCCACAATTCTCCAGACGTGGCCACAGAAAAGATCCCATCATGCACAGGGATTAAATGGTTCCCTGGAGGATGGGTCGGGTTGTAGTACTGCAAACGCTGAAAGGACCTATTGCTGTAATGATTAAAAGGGATGGAAATTGCATTGCAATATTTATTGTGATTGGCCAGGGGGAGGTGGCAGTAGGGTGGTATTCCCGGCTGATGAAGGCGTCCTAGGACACGGTGTAGACCTCTCAAGTCCAGTCCTGAGATAGCTTGTCCTGCAAGCAACACCGCTGCAGAGTGGTCCAGCCAGCCTATCAATATAAAGAGACAATTCAGCTTACCTACCCCTGTCAGGGGCAAATGCAGAATTTGTAGAGGGGGGTTTCCACACCACGATGCCAGTGGGCGTGACCAGCATGCATGGGGGGCGTCGCTATAATATTAGAGAGTGCTTGGCTGCTCTCCAACTCTTCCTATCCCTATAATATACACTGGCAATGCTGCGTGCACTACTGTTAGGTGCACGCAGATCTCCCTTTTCAAGCAGAGCCATGTGAAGCGGGTGCAGGGTCCAGCCACCTCAATTATACAGTGCCCCAGGCTTTGAGGGGGGTTTCCGGGCACTAGGACCCCCCCCCCCCCCCCTCGGTTTGCCTATGGATCCGCCAATGAGTGATAGGAAACCTGAATCACTTCAGGGGGCGCTTGGGCGGCCCCCTAACCTTCCATCTATAATACCATATCAGCAGGCATTTAAAAGAAGTGTTACAAGCTATAACAAATATCTGGTAATAAAGCAGGAACGGGCATAGGGGCCGCAGGGGATGGCTCGGAGGGCCACATGTTGCCCATTGCTGGTGTACAGTAAAGTAGGACTTAATGGGTGCAGTGGTGACTAATTTCGGGCCCTTTTCCTACTGCATCATGTTGCCGGATTTACCTCCAGTGCTCGGACTTTATAATAGTATCACATTGGTGGGCTCATTCAGCGGCGAGACGCGTTGGGTGCTTGCCTGATATTATGCTCTACAGCTGCCATCGGGTTCTCCCCATTAGACGAGGATTTTAAAGGAATCGTGTCCAAAGGGAGAGAGCCGGACCATGCATATATACAGGGGATGAATACGTCGTTTGTAGAAAAAGGAATTGTCTTTTACCATATATCCTCCAAAAATAAGCGAAACATTTACTGTAATTAATAAGTGATACTAGTTCTAAGAGGGAAATGTTGGATTTCTTAGAATGATGAATGTATCTATAGAAAGGGAGCAGACGCCGTCAGTAATAATGATTGAAATGTAGACTTCTCCGCGCAGCGCCCCACTCCCAAATGCAATCATGTGACGGGAACGGACAGATGGCTACAATTTCATACTGTGTGTCAGAATGGTAATACATGTAGGTAGCAATTAACGAAAGAGAGCTCTCCTCTAAGGTGTGAAATGGTTTATTTATGTATATAACGCTCCGAAGTACAGTCTCAGCTGTTCCTCCTTACTTCTCGACCTGTAAGACCTCCACCAATATGCTGCAAATCACTCATCCTTCATTACGCTCTCATCTGCTTTAACCATTGGGTGCTCAGAGGGGAGCCCAGTAGTGTGTTGACTTTTAGGCGCTGTGATTTATTTAGGAGTAAGGTTTGGTTAGACTGTGTCCAAAATTTGATCAACACCCCTCCCCAATGTTTGCAGGACGTGTACTAGATATTGGGCATGCAGTATAATTAATATAGATATTTTCTTTTTTTCTACTGTTCATGCCCATCAATTTACACAAATGCACCTAGATTTTCTGCATAGGATGATTACCGAGCAAGAGTGTGAAGTTTGCAGAGGGTCATAAGTTGGCACCCGTTGAAGGGTGGGTGCTCGTTGTAAAGTCTAGAGTTGATGCACTTTGCAGAGCAGCTCAAAAACTAGGCTTCGTTATCTGTAGCGAGAGTATTGAAATGAGATAGGGGGGGTGGAGAGGGCGAACCTTTAGGAACATTCCTCATCTACGGAAGGACACGCTAGAATCGGGCCACAAAGTAGTTGCAAAATTGCATTTAGGGACAAACGATATTATGGGCCCCATTCATCTTCAGGCCTAAGTCCCTTTACGTGCTGTATATTGCGTGAAATTGCTCTACGCATACTCAGAAACAGACTTTATGCCAATGAACGCAATTGCATGGAATTCATGTCTGAAAACAAATAACCTGCCTACGACTTGAAGGGTAGACTTGAAAAGCGTAACAGCGAAGAGAAAAGGCTGATGAATGTAGCCAATGTACAGTAAGGAGGTGCAGAGGGGCGTGCCAATAAGGGTGCAGCTGATTCAAGCTTTGGGCATCTTGCACTTACGCGTTTTTTAGCCGTATCATTTGCACCAGCTACAGGGCAGTAAGTGTCGACTGATAGCCAGGGGCGGATCTAGAATTCTGTTGTACGGGGGCGCACCCTTTATGGCAGCTAAGCATGCCTGCGGCTGCACACTGTGTGCAGCTCCGTTCGGCAGAGAAGGCAGGGAAAGTGTGCTGCCCGGCTGCTCTTATTGTATTTAAAACACAATCAGATCAGCCGGGCTGGACTCTGTCTGCATGTCTCTGCCGAACGGAGCTGCAAAAGCTAGGGGGGTCGATTCCCCCCCTCCCCCGGGTCCACCAGAGGTCACGGCATCGTCATTGTATTAAACACTACACGTATACGTGCCACTAGCTAGCACAGATGATTCAATATGTAGCGTGCGGAGGTTGGAGAATTACTAGAAACTTTGCTGGCGAAACATGCAAAATTTCACAACAAACAGCATCAGGTGAATATTTTGTTTTTTTCAGTTTTTAGAACTTCACACCAGCTGGTTTGGGGCGAATCCTAAAGAACTTAACCTCCCGGTCACAATAGGTGTCAGTGTAAGGCTTCTCTGCTCTTGAAAGGCACCAATTGTCCCCGAGATCGTGCAGAAATGTTTGACTACTTTCCATGCTCTTCTGATTTCTGTTCTTCAGAATCTGTTTCCACTTTTAATTTCCTCCTTATTTCCAGCTCGCGCTTCCAATATTGAAACTGCCTCTTCTTTTTCCACTCGGGTTGTAATTACGCTCCCTGATTGGCCTTGACGACAATTAGTGCCATGGAAAATGAAGAGGGAGAGAGAAAAGAAAAACTCACCAGCGTAATTATTTATTAATCCCTACCGATATACGCCCAAAAACTTGACAGGTAAATCAAGCAGAAAATCAGAAAACTGTCCTCAATCCTCCTTCTTCTGCAGCGTTAATCAGAGCCTGCCGGAGAGAGCATTCATTTAGAAATAAGAGTTTCTGTGTTATCTTAAAGATTGGAGCTTTGTGCAGGAGCTGATGACCTAACTAATTTATTTTCAGTGATGGGCAGCATGTGGCCCTTTGAGGCTTTACCTGTGGTCCCCAGCTCCTTACTGCTGTATTGTCAGATTTGCCTACTGAGTAATGCCTGCTACACATTAAAATTCCTCTTTTTTAGTGTTACGCACCTCCCAACTGTCCCGATTTCAGTGGGACAATGCCGATTTTTGGGCTCGGTCCAGCTCTCTTGCCCTGGAACATGTTTGTCCCGTGGGTGGGAATGTTGGGGGAAGAGAGGTATATAATGGGCTATACAGCGCTAGGCAACCCTCTCAGGGTGTGGCCATGTCCCCTTAGTGACATGGCCATACCACCTTAGCGACATGTTCACGCCCTTGTCCTGGTGTAAGGGACACAGGTGCTATTCTTAACACCATGCCTGCCAACGCTGACTGCATCCTTTTCATCACTTCTGTGTAAACCTGCATCAGAGCATGGACTAATGACCTGCTGCTAGTAATTAGTTGCCAGCACTTGAGGCTTCATCCACATGTTCAGGCCTATATAAGCAGCTTCCTGGGAACAACACACTATCAGTTTATTGAGCTTCTGTTCTGAAACCAGCACTCCTGTTGTCACCTGGCTGCTTTACACTGTCTGTCCCTTGGATCGCAGATGACTGCCCTCTCTAGCTTTGACCTTTGGCTCTTGACCTCTTTGACCTCTGGCTATTAGATTACTTAACTGGTTTTGACCCTTGGCTCCCAGACAACTACCTTCTCTGGCTCCCTGGACTTGCTGCTACATGAGACTTACTCTTATGACACATAAGCTACCTCATTTTACTTAGATGTTTTACAGCTATTTCAGGCCATTTCATCATATACTTAAAATAATTTTTATTACAGTAGCTTTTGAAATGTTGTCTCATACTGTACCTGAACCCACTCTTCCCAAACCTTCCCCTTCTTCCCTCCTCCAGTT